>NW_026844319.1:17722705-17949754 GCF_029955315.1 Cylas formicarius | reverse complement strand
GGCGCTAATATTAGCACCATTTTCAAAAATCCTCCAAAAAAACAAACCTGCAAGCCTCATCAAAAAAACGTCACCTAAACCAAAACTCATAATACAACTATAACCTCGTAAACCCAAAACAAATGGATTTGGAAACAACAGTTAGAACAGTTCTACCAACTGAATAGTGTAAGGAAAATCTAAATTCCCATTAAATCAGGCCGGAACCCAATAGTTCTATGGAATCATACTAAATCTTAAATATCGAAAAATCAAACCAAACTAAAAGTAGAAGGCTACTTAGGATAAAACTGGTTAATAATAATAATAATATTAATAAATGTTACTTACATTCTAAGCCTTCTAAAAATAATAAAATTACATATAAGGTCATATCTGACCACACCAAACAAAGCGGACACCGCGAACTGGATCACAGAAATGTTTCAAAATCAACACAATTTACAATCAAATTGGAAATAACGCCCATAGGTCAGAACAAGTGCAATTTAGACAAAGAACATAACTAGGGAAATAGAATCTTCGTTAAGACATTTGTTATTTGGTTCACAAAATATATCTTCACCGTTTTTCGTAAGTTTTTTATTTAATAATTTAGCATCTTATTATTATAGGAGTATATTTATCCAAATTTATTCAATAGTTTAAAACATTAACCGCTTAAGAAAATTAAGATATTTCAAGTATTTATATACAAAAATATTGAGCAAAGTTATGTTTTCTAAGCAGGATAAGTAATAATACTAGATTGAGCTAGAGCGACTCTAATGGCTCATACGATAAATCGTTATTCTTTTCAAATCGCGAAAACAAATTGAAAAGTACTTAGTACATGGTGCTCAATACAATACTCGGTTCCTTAGTATTCATTTCTTCAAAATTCTCGATCCTTCCCGTTCCCATATGAATAAAATGCACGTTAATCCCAGACAACAGAAGACACGAACAGACGAATGACAAATGTAGCGTCACCTCTTAATTTATAGCGCACATGCGTCAGATTATAGGCAAATAAAAAAATCGCAAACCGTTCTGGTAAATACAAAAAACCAACCACTATCCAATTGGAAGTGGCTCTCCAGTCAAAAATCGTACCACTGCAACTTTGGGACATTGAAATTCACTCATTTAATTACATGATGTCATTTACACATATCACCCAAATACCATGTGATCATTTCAATAACACCCTGTATAGCGGAACTGCGTCTATCCGCTTCCAATCAGCTGCAAGTGTTTGTTTTACCGGAACGAATACCGACTGCGAGCCATGGGATTTATAAATAATAAAGGACCGTAAATAAAACTGGAAAAGCTATTTGTACAGATTCCAGGCGAGTTTACTTACTGCGAGAAAAGGTCCAACAATTCGAAGGAACGACGTAAAGGATAGAATCTCCTTAACAGGTTCCCAACACCGCACCGAAAATTCCAAGATATTGAGGAGGCAGATGGGCAGATAACAGCAGCGAGAGGGAACGAGAGTAAAATCGGGGGCACGGCAAATCGAAAATCATGGAGGAATAACGCGAGAAAGAAAATAAATATATTCAATAATTGTTCATGGCGTGCGGGCGTTATTATGTTGATGTTGATGTGTGTGGTCCTACATTATACTAAGTTTAGTTCATTTGGCTATTACTATTATGTTGTTACTCAGTTTTGTAATACTTTTTAATTAAATAATTATAATATAATGTGCTTTTCTTCTGAACTGTATTCTTCCTTCCCCTTCAGCACCTTTCTTATATACTGATAAACAAAACAGGCGACGACATAAACTTTACATATTTACATACACATATAACAATAAATAAAATAAATTATCAATTTAAAAAATAACTTATCTATTTTTCTTTTCTATATCTCTGTTTCATTTCCTTGTCTTACAATATAATATATAATGTAAATCGAAAAAACTACAATGATTTTATTAGATTATATTACTTTTCTTCAGTTTATATTTACCCTGAAATAAAAGCCTTCATGTTTAACATGGCAAAGCGTCGCTTTGGCTCAGCGGCCAATGAAACATACAACGGAAAAGCATTTAGAAAAAGCGTTTTCCATTTGTTTGCGAGTCGCGTACACCGTGCGTTAAGTTTTGATGTCCCACGGGAAAATGTTATCCCTCTCGTGTGTTAATGGGCACCATATTTCGCATATATGAGATGCGCATACTTATGAGTGTTTGTAACGCTGTTGGAAAAACACGGATGTGATATTCCATGAAGTTATAACGAGCAGTGTCTGCTGAAAATTGACGAGATGCAACTCAAGTTGTCTAATATTTTATTAGCCGGTGTATTCACTCATAGAAACATAACAATAAAGTTCAGCAAGACAGATAGTGCACACGAAAAAAATCAATATTCTCCCCTGTAAATAAACAGTAAATAAAAATATTTGTGAAATGGCGGTTTCTTGGAAAATGCGGTTGACATTGCGTGACGCCCACTACCAACCACTACCACTACCAACGAGAACACAATTTTACTTTCTTTGTTGTGAAGTGGTAGTGAAATTGGTTATATAGGTAATATGTAATAAGCGTTTCTAGTTCCACAAGTAACACAAACATCTCAAATGGAAATAATTCTGCAAATTGCTCTCAAGAAATTTTGGAAAAACGTTAGGGCAAAATATCATATATTTGATTAACGTCTTTTGTATACATAAACGAATTCATGCATGTTAATGTTCATTTATCTATGACTGTTATTTTTTGTTGAAACTATTCCTATTAGTAATTCTTCAGGTAATTTATATATACACCTGAGGATTTCGGTTTGTGGTAAAAAGCATTATTGTGTGTTAGTGCAGTGCTGAAGGTTCCAGTCAAAAGTTTGTACACCTGAGATGCAAGCAAAAGTTTAGAATATACAAGTACATATATTCTAAATTTTTGCTTGATATATATATATATATATATATATATATATATATATATATATATATATATATATATATATATATATATATATATATATATATATATATATATATATATATATATATATATATATATATATATATATATATATATATATATATATATATATATACATATACAGTGTTCGAAGTGTTTTCGGAGCGCGAGCATTGAAGATGCCAAGTGAGATTTTGGCGAAACGTCTGCAGGATTCCAGTCGGAGTTCAACGAGCGAACGGATGATATCCCGGAATATAGTGTCATCATATATATATATATATATATATATATATATATATATATATATATATATATATATATATATATATATATCTTTATATTTTTAAAAAGGATGTCTTTGCAAGAGGAAACTTCTTTGAGATTATTCTGAAACTAGAAGACAATTCTAAGAGTCCACTGGAGAAGGTGACAATTGGACCAATCGAAAAATGGAGTTAATTAAAGAATTAGTAATAAGAATATTTTCAAGCAAAAATAACAGTCATATTCGTTCGTTGAGCATTGAGCAAATGGCGCGTGACTCTTACCTACCTAAATATCTTATAAAAGCTTCAAATAATTAATTGTTGAAGGGTTAGTTTTATTTTCATTTTGACAAGAACGAAATTTAGTACTTGGATTGTTTTGTCCTTTAATATACTTCAAATATGAAAAGTTTTTCAATTATAGGGTATAAACAAAATACTTATGGAGCAGGATCTTTATGCCATCGGACCAAAGGGATAGTTGAAATACAGGGTTAACTGCATTATGCACATGCAGGGTTTTTCTTTTATAATTAATTAACTTGTGCATATTAATGTAAAATATGTGTTGAAGTTAATACAGTAATTTAAAGGGTGACCAGTTACCTTCTTTCTTTTAAGGAGCATTCCAAATATATGAAAATTACATATCCAGGAATAGTCATTTAAGCATATGTAGTCTTCCAAAAATTGTTCTGGTATATTTCATGCTGGCTCCGCGATAATTTTATCGATTCGAGATTGAAAAAAACAAAAGCCAGGAACGGGTTGTATATTAAATTCCCGAAAGATTAATCTGCCTTTGGCATAACCTCGAGGCAAAATAATGATTAAACTTTGAGAAATTGTTGCAATTATTGGTTATTAATGGTTCCCAAAGTTGAATCGAGTTTGATAAAGCGCGCCATTGTATCGGCTGCTCTGGAGACGTTTAGTTGAATGCGGGAACGAATTTCCAGCAATTATCTCGTTAAAGTGTAGTTGCTTTTCATAAAGGTCTAGAGCGGAGCCTTTTAAAGTTCAAATACATCCAACGGACGATGTCAATTTTCAATAATTTATCAACTTCAATTCGTAATAGGAAATCAATACGGTTCTAAAATAATACCCAAACATGGTGTAAAATTCTAATCGGTCCTTAGAGTCCCGTTGTTAATGTCTGTGTTATTATTAAATTATAAAATATTTTATGTCCGAAAAAGTTATAACAAGTTATTTAGATTATCATACAGTGCAATATGAATAGTGTAGAATGCTTAACCGAATTTAGAAAGGGTTAAAAATAAAGTAATTTTTTTGTTGTAAATTAATTTTATTACTCTTTTTTCTCTCAACATTGAAACTGCAAAATAAGTAATTTCATTGAATGCTGCTGATATAAGAAATGATTAATTTTATTTGAAAAGATTTAATAGTATATTATGCAACAAGTGCGGTAAACGGCGAGTTTTTAATAAACGAGTGACTTATCGAAATTTACCGAACGTATAGCATACTATACTTTTTCTACGACCGTCACTTTTTCGATACACTTTCGCAAAACAACACGAATATATTTACTGACATGACCGTCAAAATTGACAAACGTCAAAATTCAAAGCCTGGGAAATATATCCGAAAACATCCGATTGCTCCCAAATCCGTGTGGTAAAATCTCGGAGATGTCCAAACTTGCTCGGATTCATGGGAAACGAAACTGACGTGGTAAAGTGACGCTTCCCGCACCCTTGATCGGTGGGTAATTAGGTATTTTACAGACGGGAGTAGACAAATAAAATTATCTCATTCATTTATCAATTTTCATTCAAGATATATCGCAATAATTTCATCTAACTAAATTATTTAAACCCCTCATTTCATAGGTTATTAAATAAACCCTTATTAAATTATTAAAGTAATTAACTTAACTGGAAATCGATTAAAGTAGTTGTAATTAATACTTATGCGGTGAAATTTTTTTTATTCTATCGCTTTAATAATTATGCAGTTAAATTTTTAGAACAATTTATCCTTTTAATACAACAAATGGATATATATTTTTTACGTAGTTTTTCGAACTTCGGTCAAGGCGATAATCAAAGAAATGAGTATTTTCGCTATTCATTATTATTTACTTTTTATTATTTCTGAAAGGGTTTAAGATAAATGAAATTTAAACCACACATTCCTTACCCTGGGTCATCCACCAAGCAAAGGTATTTGTGTTCTAAATTTCAGTTAGGTATCTTAAAACGCCTGGCCACTTTTACAGAGAGTATCATCTGAAGGAGACATTTCTAAAGGGATGTTGATTAACCAAACTAAATTCCCTCTGTACTAAAAAACAAGCACCAGTATTTTTGTGCAGAGCTAAAAATAAATCGTCATTGCATTCTTTTCGAATACCATTTCAAAATGGAGCACAGATATATAGAATAAAATTCCGATTCTTATAAGTTACTTGCAGCAATTCAATGGGGGCAGAATTTCGCTTTCAAAGTTAAATTGCTACATTCAGGTATAGCTCCGGTTTACGGTTACGTGAGAAGAGAAACTCGTAGACTCTGAAGCAACTTCGAAAGATGGCCATTTTCTTTCCTTATAATTTTCTTTTAAACCCGTCCCCCTCTTTTCTGCGATTAAATTTTGTCGAGTTTTCTACGACAAAAACCGCGGTGTGTATTAATTCTGCTAAATTTCCATTTTCGGCGTTCATATTTAAATAGAATATTAAGGATTTATCAGATGAAATTAAGGGGTATTCGGTTTTCAGACAAGAAAGGAATTAATACTTAACAAGATTATAATTTTACTTCATTTGGAGCTTAGTAGCTCTAATTTTTAATGCATTTATTGAGCTGTCTTCTCTGGCGACTTTCCAGATGCAAGTATATTTCCGTATTTCTCTGTATACAGGGTGTTTTCTAATTGAATATCAATAATTAAAGGGGCGATTTTTGACTCAAGTTTATAAAGAAAACTTTATATGAACTTATGTGGTAAACGTCTTCACTTTTTAGATACAGGGTGCTGCATATTTTTTTAGATAAAATATATTTTCTTAATATCTGTAATACCATTTTAGATATGTTAATAAAATTTGGCACACGTGTACTACCTATCAAGAGGCAATTATCTAGTGTACTAAATTTTTTTTTTAAATGCACCAGTGCCGGGCGTAGGTAATTTTACCTGTACATTTTGGCGGACGTTGGTGTTACGCAACTGATTTTTAAATTAAAAATAAAAATTATTCTTATTCTTTGCATGATTAATATAATATATGTATGATAATATCAATGTCTGAAACAATAGACAAGTGAAATTCCGTCGTCAGTAAGTGGTGTATTTAAAAAAATATTGTGTTACACTAAATAATACCTCTTGATACATAATACATGTGTGCCAAATGTCATTAAAATATCTAAAGTGGTATTACAGATATTAATGTAACATATTTTATTTTTGTATTTTGTAAGAGAATTTTATAGAGGAATAAGAATCGGAAAAACAGGACAGACGATAAGAGAACTAAATTTTGTAGAAGATAGCACCGGAAGACTACTGTCGTCGGAGGATGATATAATTCAAAGATGGGGGCAATATTTCTCTGAACTGCTTAATAGACAAGTAGATGGAAGTGACAAAGACACGCACTTCTATACTGCAGAATTGGAATTGGAACCGCCTACACTAGATGACGTTAAGAAGGCTATCAACAAATTAAAGAACTACAAATCCCCAGGGGAAGACGAAATTAATGCAGAACTCGTAAAGAACGGAGGAAATGAACTACACCAAATGATACACCAGATCATATCAACTATATGGAAACGCGAAAAGATGCCAGATGAGTGGAACAGTAGCATAATAATACCAATCCATAAAAAGGGAAAGAAAGCGGACTGTCGTAACCATAGAGGAATATCATTGGTAAATACCACCTATAAGATAGTGACATTGATCCTTGTGCAGAAACTAACACCATATGCCGAGGAAATATTAGGAGATTACCAATGTGGATTCCGACCGGGGAGGTCTACGACGGATCAAATCTTTATAGTCCGCCAGATTATGGAGAAATGCTGGGAATTCAATAAAGACATACACCAAATATTCTTGGATTTCCAGCAGGCCTACGACTCAGTCAACCGGGATCAGCTATGGTATGCAATGAGGGAATTGGGAATCCCATTAAAATTAATAAGTTTAACTAGAATGTGCGTAGGGGGCTCCAAAGCAAAAGTACGAATTGGTGAGACTACGTCAGAAATATTTGAAATACATACAGGCCTGCGACAGGGAGACCCTCTATCCCCTTTGCTTTTTAACCTGGCTCTGGACTGGGCCATGAAGAAAATCTCTCCCCAAATAACACCGGGTTTCGCAACGGATGGTACGAAACTTATGTTAGCCTTTGCCGATGACATAGATGCTGTGGCACATAATACTATAGATGTTAGAGAAATATTCTCCTCTTTTGAAAATCATGCTCAAAGAATGGGATTAAGGATCAACGAAGCTAAAACTAAATATATGATAACGTCTAAGAACCCCAGGCAAAGAATACGGCAAAATATTACAATAGATAACTACAATTTTGAAGTCGTAAAAGAGTTCAAATACCTAGGAGCGACAATAACAGATGACAACAGGAACGAAAAAGAGGTAGCCGCACGTATTGCATCGGCAAATAGGGCTTTCTATGCGCTATCAGGATTCCTTAGATCCAAAATACTTACAAGAGGAACTAAGATAAAAATATATAAGACCATAATACGCCCTGTTTTATCATACGGTAGCGAAACGTGGGTCCTAAACAAAAGAGAAACCGACAAGCTTCTGGTCTTCGAAAGAAAAATACTACGAGCGATTTTTGGATCAACCAGGGATATTGTAACAGGAGAATGGAGACGTCGAAATAATAATGAACTTGAACAACTATATGGTGTGGAAAACATAGTAAGATGTATTAAATCTGGTCGACTGAGATGGGCAGGGCATGTTGTTAGGAGCAATGATCAGAGACTCTTAAATATCATATACTGTGAAAGGCCAGAAGGAAAGCGATCTGTTGGCCGACCTAGAAGGAGGTGGAAAGACGCAGTTACGGAGGACGCGAGGAAAATGGGTATAACCCTTTGGGAATTGGAAGCTCAGGATAGACAGAGCTGGAGGACAATAGTGTATGCGGCCAAGACTCACCCAGAGTTGTAGTGCCAAAAAGAAGAAGATTTTATTTTTGAAAACTTTACAACCCTGTTTGTCAAAAGTTAAGACGTCTAGAACATATGTTCATATGAAGTTTTCTTTTTAAAGTGGACCCAATAATCGCACCCTCCCCCAACCTGTATATTTACAATTTATATAACTATTTTGTCATTTTATTTTTTTGTAAAAATTGAGACCATTTGAAAATTATTTAACAAGTTCAAAATCTTGATGTTTTCAGAAGAGCAATATTGAAGCTTTGTTTTTCACGTAAATAGTGACCCTAACGCGTGTGACGCTAACGTAACTACTCCTGTCACATGTGGCATTGCTGAGAAATGAATATTATCTAGTAAAGCACGTTTCTTCAATTTTCAGTTATTTTTTTAAAAAATGTTGTAAACAAGCAGGTATTATAAGCGTTGAAGACAAAAACAAGTTCTTGTATCTCCGTAGGTAATTAAAAGCGCTTTCTCAGATTTCAACCCCTTTAATCGGAATGTCTTACAATTATCCTGGCGGGGTGGCTTATGATTCTTCAGTACAAACCGGAGTCCTCGAGAAGTAAATAACACTTGACAAAAGCGACTAAATAATAACCTTTTCTGAAAGTATCGATATACAATCCCAGTAAAGATAGAGACAATAAGACTTGAGCGGATTACGCATGAAAATATCTGAAACAAACCTTTTTAACATTTAAGAAATATTTAAGGGAAGTAAATATTTTCGTATTTCGTGACCAAGTACTCAATAAAATGTGTGTCTATTTTCGTTTTTATTGTCCAATGACAAATTCATTCCTAATAGATATATAAAGTTTATTAAGAATATAGCGAAACAATACTGTCAAATACGAATCTCAAAAGGATTTGAGCGCTGTACAAAAGCTAATATGTTGTATTAAATTCTAAAATAACGCAAAAATTTCAGTTTACCTTTACTACAACTTGTCAATTGATTATTGTAAAGTATTCTTTGCAACAAATTTTAGATGTTTTGGATCTGCGAATATGTAGGTCTGGTATTTTACAAGGAAATGAGGAAAACTTAAACTCATTTGTTTGTTACTCCTAATGACGTTTCAGGTTGACACAGCAACGACGGAGTCGGTTGTAACCGTCGATTGGGAAAACGGATTCGTCGAAACTTCCGCCAAAGAGAACGTCAACGTCAGCAAGGTGTTCAAAGAGCTTCTCGCTCAAGCCAAGGTCAGATCACATATCACTACCGGTCATTACTTTTTCTTCACCAATTGACTATTATAATCGAACTTTTTAATGGCATGATATACTTTAAAGGTGTACTTATGCTGTCCGATCAGTTTTTTTTTAATTTTTCAGGTCAAATATAATTTGAGTCCGGCCCTGCGTCGACGACGGAGACAGTCGTTGCCTACAGGTCCCACTGGCCACGGTACGACCTCACACGCTCCCTCCTCTGCGATGATCCCTTCTGCGGTCCAACTGCAGCACTTGCAGCAGATACGTGATAAACACGGCAAACGCAACTCGTGTATCATCTCCTAAGATGTGTTTTAGTGGACTTGTAGAACGTAGATCTCTTAACGAGTAAGAATTATATCGATGCGGGTGAACACTTGCGGAAATAGACGTGAATATTTATTAACAAACGCCGATTTCTGCATCAATTTAATATCAGTAGCTTAGTGGATCGTCGCGTGGACGCAGTACACAGAGCTCAATTTCTACTTGACCTTTTTCGTTTTTTCTCGAATCAGCCACCTGTTTGGAAACATCTAGAGGTTTTTTCTAATTAACTCCTACCGCAAAATGATTAAATTTTTCAACAGGCTGGTAAAGAAAGGCGCACACATAAACAGCGCAATCTTTATACCGAATGTTAACAGTTTGATATATCAGAAACATATTGATTTTATGTAAACATCGGTCAAACCAGAAAGACGTCTATGGAGCAAATCTGTACATAAACCATACAAGAAATGAAAATCTTACGATATGGGAAAACAACGAAAATTCCCAAGAATAATATGCAAAATTGGAATGGCCACTAGCTACAAGCCACAGCCTCTCACTAGAAATGAACAGAAAAATCTTCGAATATTACGTGTAACCATTTATTTTATACGGGGAGGAGACATCGACCTTAAAATAGGAAACTATTCCTAAACTTGAAGGCTGATTGTATACAAGAATCTTGAAGATACCCTAGACTGTACTGTACTGTATGTAGACTCAAGAGATTACTAATGAGGAAGCGTTATTGAGAATGAAAGCCTGCACCGAAATTGTTAACAGCCATTAAATTTCATAAGCTCTAATACTTGGGTGATATCACGATCAACAAAAAACATAAATTGTAAAAAAATAAAAGCGCCAGAAGGCAGTAAAATCAGCTGGTCCGCCAATCTTCCAGCAAGGTCTAGTACATATTCCGCACAAATGATCTGGATTGGAAACAACAAACTTACAGTCAGAATGATCGCCAACTTTCGAAGCAACCTCAGCAGAAGATTTACCACAAAATTATTAGAGAATCGATATTTCCTTGTAAACAGTGGCTAACTACAATAACGTTTTTTCAACAGTTGTGAGTTCTTTTCGATGAGAATATCGATTCAAAATTAGCTATTAATAACAGTCAACCCTCAATTCGATGACCTTAGTGTAGGCAACAACGTTTCCATTACAGTCTTTGAACACCAAGAGTGATGCTGATACTGTGTCTGCGCTCGATTTAACCAATTCTTCCATATATGGATAGATATCTGTCATATTTACTACTAAATGTAATAAGCATATAACAAATACAAAAATAAGGGATTTACACAGAATTATTTATTATAGGTGCAAATAAAAGGCGCAAATTCTATGTCTATTATCAATCTTAGCTATTAAGAAAGCCTTTTTATTCACTGCGTTATGTATATTACGGAACATGTATAAAACAATATTGCTCTAAGACTTTTAAAACTTGTTTCTTATGTAGTGATTACATTTTTGTAGACGCGTTAAAGAACAGTTTAATTTTAACATAATTTTGCATATTGGAAAAAAATAATCAGCCGTTCTAGCGAAAACTCAGATTCTCATTGAAACAAACGAAACAGCCACGATAGTTTACAGATAGCGTCGTGAAAAGCTTATCAATGCTAAATGAGACAATCACAAAGACAAAAGAGACTTTCACTCCAGAGCTCAAAATTTTATTAGGCGTTTAGATGTTGCCTTTGTGTTTTTTTTGTTATTCCGTTATCAAAATATGTCAACTGCAGAAACGATGAGAAATCAAAATTCTATGATACATGCATACATACTACAAGTTGAATATCTGGCAATAACCTTATGATCTGCCACGACGGAAAGCATGCTTATTTTTGCATTACAAGCTGATTTCCTGAATCTTTGCTTCTGGTCTTGAAAATAGCGGAAAATGATTGAAAGTCTATTGGCTGTGTAAGATTTATAAGCAATTTAAAGAGTTACTTAAACATTTTGACTTGAAATCTGCTGAATATTGTTAACAATACGATCGTACTTAACTTCTAGTGAGCACTAAATAAAAAGCAAGTTTTACAACACTCTAACTAGGCGAATTAAACAGTATCAAAGTTTTATCATAGTTAATGTATGTTTTTATTCCAACTTAAGACTGTTAAGGGCAATTTTAAACAAGTCGATGTGTTCTATTATTGCTGTATGGAGATCCATTGTCATTGTTTAAAACGAAATTGTAGTTTTCACATATTTAAGTCAGAACCTCTCGCCTTGAACCTCCAGTATTTGAGTTCAACAGAGAAATTTAGAAGGAGAGGGAGAAGTTAAAAAGAGAAAGGGTTAAAAAGAGAGTAGCTCACTTCTATATGGGAGAAAAAATATTTTTAAATAAGCGAAAGTATTTTTATGACACACCTCTAGCATTTTACATTTCTTGAACAAAAGATCGGCAACCATGTTTATACATACACACTACATTTTAATGTGCAACAGTCAAAACGTATTATTTAGCGTAATTTTCGTGCCACTTGACAATCTATACTTAGTGTATTCTCAGATATAGGATTAGGTACATTTAGTAAAAGTAAGTTACGGTAAGCCAATTTCAATGTGTACAAAATTTATTCAAATAATAAGAAACTTTTGTTCTGTTAATAGGCATTGGCACTCTTTTTGTATGCCGATGAAATGAAAACTAGACAAAAATCACAAGGCAAAAAATCAAAATGCCTCGATATGAATTAAATCAAACCTTTATAGCGCTTTGCGATTTTGTTTTCTAATTTGAATTGTTTATCTAATCGGAGCGATTTCCAATAAATATGTCAATTGGATTGAGAGTGGTTTGTTGTATCCATAGCCGTAGAATATTGTTTTCCCTCCATGGAGTAGGGGGGAGTGTCCCGCGTTGTGAAGTAATACAAGCCGGGCCTAGAACCCAAAGAAATAGTCACTTTTTTTTTCTCTACAAATTGGTAGCAATAATAGACATCAGAAAACATTTTATGATCGGTATATACTTGTACTCTAATACTTGCCGAATTGAACCAGTTGCCAAATAATAAGTTCAAAAATTGAAATCTCCATAAAAATTTATTGTACCTGTACGTGTCAGGCTGGCCCATATAGACGTCTGTATTTTCAAAGCATCTGCCAGTTAGGGCGTTTTCCAAATTTCTGCATTTTTTACTTCGAAACGCCTTCGGATTTCTAATTGCTTCTACAAACAGTTGGTGCGATCTGCCGTGGTTGCAATATATGGCGTCCGGTAAATTGACTAAAGTAGAATAGAAGTACTATTTATGCCGTATGTAAGGAGCACGATTGAACCAGAACCCTTTTGTGGAGCCAAGAAAAGAGGACACAGGACATAGACAGGCCAAAGAATTCTTCAGAAGTCAATGTGAGAATGTTATTTATCTGCTGGGCGGAACAAAACCAATCGCAACAACACCATAAAGTCTTTGTCGAAGCTGTGGAGACTAATGAAGGAAAGGAACATAAAGCTCTATAACTGCCAATTTGAATCAACAGTTGTGATGATGATGATAAATGGATGTTGGAATGACTTTAAGTGTTTCATCTTCTGAGATTCATAAATTGTCAAAAACTTTTGCTAAGAAGATATATGTTATAAGGTATTTTACTCACGTCCTGTCATGTATGGACAACCAGGCTGCGTTTGACCGCCATTTGGATAAAAATCCACGTGACCCAAGGGCAGCGCAGCCCCGATTAACTTCAAATAAGTGTGAATGACATCAACCAGTTGAGCATCTCCTCTATCCCATTTCATATCTTGACGAATATCACCGTAACCGATCCCAGCCGGGTCGAGACCTACGAATAAAAATTGGCTATTACAATTCATCTTTAATTAAAGTAAAGTATCGTCAAACCAGTGATTCTCGCAACTCGTCCCCCTTTCACAGCGTCTCCGGCAATGGCGACAACGTGGGCTCCCAGACTGTGCCCGATAAGGTGGACACTGTTCAGTGATACACCGTTTCTTGCTAAGAAGTTGATAAATTCCCCTAGCCTTCGTCCCGCCGTTTTCGCCCCACGCATTGCCGACACGTATTCCATTCGACAGAGAACAGACCAATCCATTCCAATCACGTTGTAATCGCCAGTATCTAGCAAAGCTGACACAACTTATTGGGTGACTTCCTTACATACACGTGGATTTCCAATTGATAAAAAAAAATGGGGAAAATTGTAATAAATTTACAGTGTAACTCAAAAACTTTATTAAAGGCATTATCAGTAACAATAAGTTCCAGATCTTTGATACTCAAAAAATCATGTAAAATATATTGAGCAATTTTATAAACAAATTTTATAGGAGCTCTTGCCTAATATCCAATTGAGGATCAGATAAACAGCTGTCTAAACAAGAAATGGAGGGTTAATATATTCTAATTCATGTAAGCTTGTGATTAGAGAATGAGCTTACTTACCATCTCGACTCATAACGAAAACATCATTTTCAATGCTGCTTAAGAAACCGTGAGTAATTATCTTCGTTTCTCGATTTCCACTAAATCCTGAAGTATTGAGCGTTTGGTGATCTCCAAATCTTAGGTGACATGGTGAATTATTCCTTAAACCAATATTGTAACTAAGTAGATACTTCCTTTGCAACGGATCCAATTTAACATGACTTAATATTTTTGAATTAATCCAGGTATTTTCGTCGGGTACTGTCATTATTGAAGATTAACGATTATTTGTAAATAAAGCTCGCTACACAGACGCCATAAAATAAATGGGAAGATAAGAATAATATCAGGTTGCTATGGAATTTAACTCCGTACATGTAGAAAATATCGCTTAATTTCGCAGAGTCATCAATAATAATTGCAGTGTAATACCACGTAACAATTGTTTTCTTTAATATCTTAAATTTACTGGAAATTTCGTTTTCAATTTTAAGATCCAATGAAGGGAACGTCTGCATATATGCACTATACACTACCTTGTAAAAAGGACGAATTGTATATCCGGTCCAGCTGGATCAATCAGTTGGTAAGTGTTGTTTCCTTTGGTCTGGTGCCCGTTTGGTGTCTGAAGAAGCTCTGAAACCCCAAAATATTATTCCACATTACCAAATGCGACGATCTCTTGACTAAACTATCTTCCCCAAAAGTGTTAGTAATTTTCCGTTTTTTATATTATTTTAAAAAATATACTTCTTTGTGTTCTTTTATTTTTTTATTATCTGAATTAATTATGGTTTAAATTAAACCGCAAGAAGAAACTCAACGTTTATGCTAAGGCCCAACTTACTTATAAAAGCAAAGACCGCCGTGACTGTCAAAATAGTAACGCCAATTGCGGTGCCAGCGGCGTTCATGTCCGAAATCAGATTTGCCCGGATTCCGAAACGCTCATTTTCATACGGGTAGTTAATTTAATTACGTCTCATTAGTACGCCCGTGAGTGTCTTTCCTTTTGTAACTTTGTATCAAATTTAAAAATCGCTTGTCGCTTCTAATATCTCGTTTTTTAGTGCTTCGTGAAAAAATTAGACATAAAACTAGATTGCATGGGATAGTACAATCTGGTAAAGCTAATTTACCAATTATTGCTGAGTATAAAAATTTAAGAGGTGCTATCAAAAGTCAAAGAAAACATAAATTTAATGTATACAACCAACATATAGAAGGTCTTAATTCATTTTTGTTTTATTTTTGTAAAAGTTAAAATAGCATTACAGTTTAAGTGAAATATCGAAACCAAACGTTCAGTGTTCTATAGTTAGTGACAGATAACGCACTACTTTGACTCAGTATTTTAAATTCTGCCGAACCCTAACGACAAGATCGGCCAATTAGGAAATTAATTGAACTAGTATTAGGGAACTAGAACCAGCTCCTAGTTACGATTGTCTACCAACTTCATCATGGGTATTAAATGCTATCGGTTTCCTGACTAACTAGTTACAGTGCAACATTATCATTCCAGTTTATGAAAGAAAAGGAGATAAAACCTCTCGGATAGACCGACAAGTTTGATTGAAAAAATATTTTAACACATACTTTAGAGTGATATACTTACAATATTTAAAAAATTATGTTCTAAGAAATTTGATAAGGTTGATCATGGAACTCCGATCAATTAATTGAACGCATGTAGTAGTAGTAGTGTAGTAGCGTGGGTTAAAGTTGGAAAAAATCTTTCAAAGTGCTTTCTGGCTTCATCAGGCGTGCCGCAAGGACGCAATTTGGGACCTCCTTCGTTTTCCATTTTTCCAGATTTCTTTAACAGATGAGTATAAACTGTTTAAAACTATTAAGTAAGTTTTAAAGCTTTACAGAAAAACGTACATGGTATTACAGTATGATTTAGCGAAAACTAGATGTTCATAAAAGTAAACAAATGAATAAATGAATAAAAGAAGATAATTTTAATTGCACCATAAATAACTTAGGTTTTGATAGGCCGTTTAAAGGGATCCCAAGTAACGCTTAGAATTAATACTATCTCAGCATTGTGAGTAAAGCACCCTACGGTTTATAATTATAAACTTCAAATATTTTAAGATACGGATTGCTATCAGGCTATGTAACGTCTCCGACAGTCCACGTTTAGAGTATGCCTGAGTTATTTGGACACCACAACAAGTTAATAAGTTAATTGTGATATGATCTTCTATAATGCAATGTTGATTGAATTCAACATAACACAGGTTGAGTACCATAAAGACTATCCAGTTTATTTTATTCAGATAGTATATTTTGAATAACGCGAAGTCCAATGTCTGGTGATTTAATTCAAAGAATGTTCTGAAAATTTTGATTAGAAATACAAAACAATAGTATATTATGCAACAAGTGCGGTAAACGGAATTTGACTCACGAGTTTATTTGACACGAGCGGAGCGAGTTTTTAATAAACGAGTGAGTTAAAAAGTTTACCGAACGTGTTGCGTACTATACTTTTTCTACGACCGTTAGTTTTTGGGTACAATTTCGCAAAACAACACTAATACATTCACTGACATGACCGTCAGAATTGACAAACGTCAAAATTGAAAGCGTAGGAAATATCTCCGAAAACATCCGATTGCTCCCAAATCCGTGTGGTAAAATCCCGGAAATGTCCGAACTGACTCGAATTCATGGGAAACGAAACTGACGTGGTAAAGTGACGCTTTCCGCATGCTAGATCAGTGGGTAATTAGGTATTTTACAGACGGGAATAGAAAAAAACTATTCTGTGATAATTTATTATGCCGTCCACTATATTGGTAAGAGAGTCTGAGTCTGATATAGGTTTATTTAATATAGTCTTGCGGTGGGAACTATCTTTTAAGTGCCAAAATGTAGTTTCACTAATTTTGGTTAGTTCGTGGTGTAGTCCTTTTTTGTGCAGTCCAAGTTCTTTGTAACTTAGCATGTATGTTTCTTTTGAATCCAGATTTAAAAATCTATATCATTATTGTGTATTGTGTGCCGGTGTGTGCAGGGAATTAAAAAAAATGCAATGCTTGAGTTGTTCTTAGGTTGAGGTTGTTCAATAATAGCATAATTATTTAATTTTTAAGGTTTTATTCAATGTTTCGATCGCATTGTGCATATTTATCAAGGAACCTAAAATACATACAAATAAATACATAAGTTTATATATATATATATATATATATATATATATATATATATATATATATATATATATATATATATATATATATATATATATATATATATATATATATATATATATATATATATATATATATATATATATATATATATATATATATATATATATATATATATATATATATATATATATATATATATATATATATATATATATATATATATATATATATATATATATATATATATATATATATATATATATATATATATATATATATATATATATATATATATATGATGACACTATATTCCGGGATATCATCCGTTCGCTCGTTGAACTCCGACTGGAATCCTGCATCCGACTGGAATCCTGCATCCGACTGGAATCCTGCAAATCTTGCATCCGACTGGAATCCTGCAGACGTTTCGCCAAAATCTCACTTGGCATCTTCAATGCTCGCGCTCCGAAAACACTTCGAACACTGGGAGGTTATCGGCGGTGCGTGCGGTATTTATACTCTGCGCCGGAGATGGTAACGGTGCTGCTTGTGCGTGGGGGGAGGTGGCTCCGCCCCCTGAATTGTCGCGTTGTTAATTTCGCCCGATCGTAGTTGCGATGTCCCCGTTGGCTGCTGCGCATCGCTCTGCTGTTTGATTATCGTTCTCCACGTGTTGGATAAATGCAGAGCGTCGTCTCTCGTATTGAGGTGTCCGGACTTTTCTATTTCGATGGCCTCTCGTATAATCCTAGTCCTAAAATCAGGAATATTAGCTATTTGTTTGCAAGTGCCGAAATCAATTTTATGGCCTGTCTGATGTTGGTGCTGAAACAAAGCAGATGTTGTTTGTTTGTTTCTTATGGCTAAACGATGTTCCTCGAGCCTGGCTGAAATCCTTCTGTTGGTCTGTCCCACATACGTCAGGCTGCACGATCCGCATGCTACACTGTATACTCCTTGGTTTTCCAGAGTAATTTTTTGTTTTGGGTTTCTTAGTATTGCTCCGATGGTATGATCAGGTTTGTATGCCGTTGATATGTCGTGTTTCCGTAATATTCGGCCGATTTTGTCAGTAACCCCCTTGATGTATGGCAGGACAGCGATCGATCTTCGTTGGGTCTCGTCCTGCACTCTCTGCTGCGGCTGTTGTTGTTTACTGATTGCCTTGCTGATGGTGCGCCTTTGGTATCCGTTTTGTTGAAGACAGGTACTAATTTTCTTCAGTTCTTTATCTCTGTTCCTCTCGTTTGTGAGCCTGAAGGACCGAGCAATTAATGTATTTGCCACTGCCTGTATCTGTGATGGATGGTGATGAGATTTAGCGTTCAGATATCTATTAGTGTGTGTTGGTTTTCTATAGACAGTGTGTTCCAAGTGTCCATCTTCGGTCCTTGTGATGTGCACATCTAAAAAGGGCAGACTGTTATCCTCTTCAAGTTCTATTGTAAATTGAATCCTTGGGTGAATGGAATTCAGATGATCTAGGAATTTCAAAAGCTCCTCCTTGCCAAAAGGCCATACAACAAATACGTCATCAACGTATCTTGTCCATAGTTTTGGCTTCAGATTTGCCTTCTCTATTGCTTTCTTTTCGAAGTAAATCATGAAGAGGTTGGCAATCACAGGTGAGAGAGATGATCCCATTGCTGCTCCATCTATTTGTCTGTAAATTTTCCCGTTGTGCATAAAGTAAGCGTTTTTCAGGCAATGTCTTGACAGATCTATTATGTATGGCGGAAGATCTTCGTTTTCTTCTATAAGCAAGAGTGCCTCTTCTACTGGAATACTCGGGTAGAGGGATTTGACATCGAAACTTGCCATAATGTCGTCCTTGTCCATCCTGAGAGAACCTAAAATCTGAGTGAAATGTTCTGAGTTTTTAACATAGGAATCTGCCTTTTCCACTATAGGCTGAAGTGCACTGGCCAGATGTTTTTCCAGCTTGCATAATGGTGAGTTAAAGGCGCTTACGATTGGACGCAGGGGAACCCCGTCCTTATGGATCTTTGGCAGCCCGTAGAATTTTGGGCAACGACTCGATTTTTCCCTCGGAATAAGTTTCTTCTTTGTATCCTCGTTTATTGATGAATCGAGAATTTTGGACTTAGTTGTTTTTTCCAAATATGTCGTGGGATCTCTGGTGACTAGTTTGTATATTGGGTCGTTCAAAATATCCTCCAATTTTGCATTATAATCCGACGTATTCATGACGACAGTGGCATTTCCTTTGTCTGCTGGCATTATTAGAATGTTTTCGTGTTTGTTTAGATTCCTTAAGGCTTGCATTTCTTCTCTGCTTAAGTTTGGTTGCGGTGGTTTTGACTGTCTTAAGACTCTGGCGACATCTTGCCTAATTAACTCCGCATCTTGTTCGTCTATGGTGGAAAGACTTGCTTCGACGTTGGAAACGATCTCTTCGACGGGTACTCTTTTTGGAGCTATTGCGTAGTTAAATCCTTTATTCAGTACGCTGACTTCTGTATCGGAAAGATGGTATGCTGAAATATTATGAACTGTACTGCTTCGGTTTGTATTTGGCACTTGTCCTGATTTTTTGGAATTTGACTGAAGGATTTCTAATTTCTTCCACAGTTTTTTTGACGTGATGTCCTTGTCTTTCTCAGTGCGCCATGATGTTAATAATTCTATGCGGTCCCACAGCAACTGATGGATCTTGTTGCTCAGTTTCAGGTGGAGTCTGAAAAGTTGTAGCTCAGTCTCACTAATTTCGTACCGGGTCCGCCTGATCTGGTCTTGGAGTAGGGCCTTGCTAGCTTTGTCCAGGATAGCTTGTGTCTTTCTGGTGCGTGTGTGATAAGACAACCTTGTAAATGTTGGCAGCAAGTTCTGGTTGCGGCAGCTTTTAAGAAAATTCAAGTTGCACAGCGAAATAACCCTCCTTTGTCTTAGTTTTTCATAACACTTGGTGGCTGTAAAGGTCTCCTTCCCGTAAAGGTGTATGATATTCTCACGTATTGATTCACGGATGGAAAAATGTGATGACACTATATTCCGGGATATCATCCGTTCGCTCGTTGAACTCCGACTGGAATCCTGCATCCGACTGGAATCCTGCAAATCTTGCATCCGACTGGAATCCTGCAGACGTTTCGCCAAAATCTCACTTGGCATCTTCAATGCTCGCGCTCCGAAAACACTTCGAACACTGGGAGGTTATCGGCGGTGCGTGCGGTATTTATACTCTGCGCCGGAGATGGTAACGGTGCTGCTTGTGCGTGGGGGGAGGTGGCTCCGCCCCCTGAATTGTCGCGTTGTTAATTTCGCCCGATCGTAGTTGCGATGTCCCCGTTGGCTGCTGCGCATCGCTCTGCTGTTTGATTATCGTTCTCCACGTGTTGGATAAATGCAGAGCGTCGTCTCTCGTATTGAGGTGTCCGGACTTTTCTATTTCGATGGCCTCTCGTATAATCCTAGTCCTAAAATCAGGAATATTAGCTATTTGTTTGCAAGTGCCGAAATCAATTTTATGGCCTGTCTGATGTTGGTGCTGAAACAAAGCAGATGTTGTTTGTTTGTTTCTTATGGCTAAACGATGTTCCTCGAGCCTGGCTGAAATCCTTCTGTTGGTCTGTCCCACATACGTCAGGCTGCACGATCCGCATGCTACACTGTATACTCCTTGGTTTTCCAGAGTAATTTTTTGTTTTGGGTTTCTTAGTATTGCTCCGATGGTATGATCAGGTTTGTATGCCGTTGATATGTCGTGTTTCCGTAATATTCGGCCGATTTTGTCAGTAACCCCCTTGATGTATGGCAGGACAGCGATCGATCTTCGTTGGGTCTCGTCCTGCACTCTCTGCTGCGGCTGTTGTTGTTTACTGATTGCCTTGCTGATGGTGCGCCTTTGGTATCCGTTTTGTTGAAGACAGGTACTAATTTTCTTCAGTTCTTTATCTCTGTTCCTCTCGTTTGTGAGCCTGAAGGACCGAGCAATTAATGTATTTGCCACTGCCTGTATCTGTGATGGATGGTGATGAGATTTAGCGTTCAGATATCTATTAGTGTGTGTTGGTTTTCTATAGACAGTGTGTTCCAAGTGTCCATCTTCGGTCCTTGTGATGTGCACATCTAAAAAGGGCAGACTGTTATCCTCTTCAAGTTCTATTGTAAATTGAATCCTTGGGTGAATGGAATTCAGATGATCTAGGAATTTCAAAAGCTCCTCCTTGCCAAAAGGCCATACAACAAATACGTCATCAACGTATCTTGTCCATAGTTTTGGCTTCAGATTTGCCTTCTCTATTGCTTTCTTTTCGAAGTAAATCATGAAGAGGTTGGCAATCACAGGTGAGAGAGATGATCCCATTGCTGCTCCATCTATTTGTCTGTAAATTTTCCCGTTGTGCATAAAGTAAGCGTTTTTCAGGCAATGTCTTGACAGATCTATTATGTATGGCGGAAGATCTTCGTTTTCTTCTATAAGCAAGAGTGCCTCTTCTACTGGAATACTCGGGTAGAGGGATTTGACATCGAAACTTGCCATAATGTCGTCCTTGTCCATCCTGAGAGAACCTAAAATCTGAGTGAAATGTTCTGAGTTTTTAACATAGGAATCTGCCTTTTCCACTATAGGCTGAAGTGCACTGGCCAGATGTTTTTCCAGCTTGCATAATGGTGAGTTAAAGGCGCTTACGATTGGACGCAGGGGAACCCCGTCCTTATGGATCTTTGGCAGCCCGTAGAATTTTGGGCAACGACTCGATTTTTCCCTCGGAATAAGTTTCTTCTTTGTATCCTCCAAACTTAAGCAGAGAAGAAATGCAAGCCTTAAGGAATCTAAACAAACACGAAAACATTCTAATAATGCCAGCAGACAAAGGAAATGCCACTGTCGTCATGAATACGTCGGATTATAATGCAAAATTGGAGGATATTTTGAACGACCCAATATACAAACTAGTCACCAGAGATCCCACGACATATTTGGAAAAAACAACTAAGTCCAAAATTCTCGATTCATCAATAAACGAGGATACAAAGAAGAAACTTATTCCGAGGGAAAAATCGAGTCGTTGCCCAAAATTCTACGGGCTGCCAAAGATCCATAAGGACGGGGTTCCCCTGCGTCCAATCGTAAGCGCCTTTAACTCACCATTATGCAAGCTGGAAAAACATCTGGCCAGTGCACTTCAGCCTATAGTGGAAAAGGCAGATTCCTATGTTAAAAACTCAGAACATTTCACTCAGATTTTAGGTTCTCTCAGGATGGACAAGGACGACATTATGGCAAGTTTCGATGTCAAATCCCTCTACCCGAGTATTCCAGTAGAAGAGGCACTCTTGCTTATAGAAGAAAACGAAGATCTTCCGCCATACATAATAGATCTGTCAAGACATTGCCTGAAAAACGCTTACTTTATGCACAACGGGAAAATTTACAGACAAATAGATGGAGCAGCAATGGGATCATCTCTCTCACCTGTGATTGCCAACCTCTTCATGATTTACTTCGAAAAGAAAGCAATAGAGAAGGCAAATCTGAAGCCAAAACTATGGACAAGATACGTTGATGACGTATTTGTTGTATGGCCTTTTGGCAAGGAGGAGCTTTTGAAATTCCTAGATCATCTGAATTCCATTCACCCAAGGATTCAATTTACAATAGAACTTGAAGAGGATAACAGTCTGCCCTTTTTAGATGTGCACATCACAAGGACCGAAGATGGACACTTGGAACACACTGTCTATAGAAAACCAACACACACTAATAGATATCTGAACGCTAAATCTCATCACCATCCATCACAGATACAGGCAGTGGCAAATACATTAATTGCTCGGTCCTTCAGGCTCACAAACGAGAGGAACAGAGATAAAGAACTGAAGAAAATTAGTACCTGTCTTCAACAAAACGGATACCAAAGGCGCACCATCAGCAAGGCAATCAGTAAACAACAACAGCCGCAGCAGAGAGTGCAGGACGAGACCCAACGAAGATCGATCGCTGTCCTGCCATACATCAAGGGGGTTACTGACAAAATCGGCCGAATATTACGGAAACACGACATATCAACGGCATACAAACCTGATCATACCATCGGAGCAATACTAAGAAACCCAAAACAAAAAATTACTCTGGAAAACCAAGGAGTATACAGTGTAGCATGCGGATCGTGCAGCCTGACGTATGTGGGACAGACCAACAGAAGGATTTCAGCCAGGCTCGAGGAACATCGTTTAGCCATAAGAAACAAACAAACAACATCTGCTTTGTTTCAGCACCAACATCAGACAGGCCATAAAATTGATTTCGGCACTTGCAAACAAATAGCTAATATTCCTGATTTTAGGACTAGGATTATACGAGAGGCCATCGAAATAGAAAAGTCCGGACACCTCAATACGAGAGACGACGCTCTGCATTTATCCAACACGTGGAGAACGATAATCAAACAGCAGAGCGATGCGCAGCAGCCAACGGGGACATCGCAACTACGATCGGGCGAAATTAACAACGCGACAATTCAGGGGGCGGAGCCACCTCCCCCCACGCACAAGCAGCACCGTTACCATCTCCGGCGCAGAGTATAAATACCGCACGCACCGCCGATAACCTCCCAGTGTTCGAAGTGTTTTCGGAGCGCGAGCATTGAAGATGCCAAGTGAGATTTTGGCGAAACGTCTGCAGGATTCCAGTCGGATGCAAGATTTGCAGGATTCCAGTCGGATGCAGGATTCCAGTCGGAGTTCAACGAGCGAACGGATGATATCCCGGAATATAGTGTCATCACATTTTTCCATCCGTGAATCAATACGTGAGAATATATATATATATATATATATATATATATATATATATATATATATATATATATATATATATATATATATATATATATATATATATATATATATATATATATTCTCACGTATTGATTCACGGATGGAAAAATGTGATGACACTATATTCCGGGATATCATCCGTTCGCTCGTTGAACTCCGACTGGAATCCTGCATCCGACTGGAATCCTGCATCCGACTGGAATCCTGCAAATCTTGCATCCGACTGGAATCCTGCAGACGTTTCGCCAAAATCTCACTTGGCATCTTCAATGCTAGCGCTCCGAAAACACATCGAACACTTCGGAGCGCGAGCATTGAAGATACCAAGTGAGATTTTGGCGAAACGTCTGCAGGATTCCAGTCGGATGCAAGATTTGCAGGATTCCAGTCGGAGGCAGGATTCCAGTCGGAGTTCAACGAGCGAATGGATGATATCCCGGAATATAGTGTCATCACATTTTTCCATCCGTGAATCAATACGTGAGAATATATATATATATATATATATATATATATATATATATATATATATATATATATATATATATATATATATATATATATATATATATATATATATATATATATATATATATATATATATATATATATATATATATATATATATATGCAAAAATCTTATACGTAAATGGATAATTCTGGGCAATCGACATTGAACTCGCTCCAAACTGCCCCCCAGGGTTATGATTGGACGCAGGGTTCTAAATTCTCAAGTAAGCAAGCAAGTTAATGAGTGGTTTGCAGCACGAGCTGGTACATTATTTTTTGACGATACTCTTTTTAACCGTCGTCGTACCAAATCTGTCGGAGTCTTAGGCGACCATGTTCGACAGCAAGTAATTCTACTCGAGTTTTTTTATCCAATATCAGTAACGATAATATTCCGAATCCGACTGGAATCCTGCATCCGACTGGAATCCTACAGACGTTTCGCCAAAATCTCAGTGTTCAAAGTGTTTTCGGAGCGCGAGCATTGAAGATGCCAAGTGAGATTTTGGCGAAACGTCTGCAGGATTCCAGTCGGATGCAGGATTTCAGTCGGAGTTCAACGAGCGAACGGATGATATCCCGGAATATAGTGTCATCACATTTTTCCATCCGTGAATCAATACGTGAGAATATATATATATATATATATATATATATATATATATATATATATATATATATATATATATATATATATATATATATATATAAACTTATGTATTTATTTGTATGTATTTTAGGTTCCTTGATAAATATGCACAATGCGATCGAAACATTGAATAAAACCTTAAAAATTAAATAATTATGCTATTATTGAACAACCTCAACCTAAGAACAACTCAAGCATTGCATTTTTTTTAATTCCCTGCACACACCGGCACACAATACACAATAATGATATAGATTTATAAATCTGGATTCAAAAGAAACATACATGCTAAGTTACAAAGAACTTGGACTGCACAAAAAAGGACTACACCACGAACTAACCAAAATTAGTGAAACCACATTTTGGCACTTAAAAGATAGTTCCCACCGCAAGACTATATTAAATGAACCTATATCAGACTCAGACTCTCTTACCAATATAGTGGACGGCATAATAAATTATCACAGAATAGTTTTTTTCTATTCCCGTCTGTAAAATACCTAATTACCCACTGATCTAGCATGCGGAAAGCGTCACTTTACCACGTCAGTTTCGTTTCCCATGAATTCGAGTCAGTTCGGACATTTCCGGGATTTTACCACACGGATTTGGGAGCAATCGGATGTTTTCGGAGATATTTCCTACGCTTTCAATTTTGACGTTTGTCAATTCTGACGGTCATGTCAGTGAATGTATTAGTGTTGTTTTGCGAAATTGTACCCAAAAACTAACGGTCGTAGAAAAAGTATAGTACGCAATACGTTCGGTAAACTTTTTAACTCACTCGTTTATTAAAAACTCGCTCCGCTCGTGTCAAATAAACTCGTGAGTCAAATTCCGTTTACCGCACTTGTTGCATAATATACTATTGTTTTGTATTTCTAATCAAAATTTTCAGAACATTCTTTGAATTAAATGACCAGACATTGGACTTCGCGTTATTCAAAATATACTATCTGAATAAAATAAACTGGATAGTCTTTATGGTACTCAACCTGTGTTATGTTGAATTCAATCAACATTGCATTATAGAAGATCATATCACAATTAACTTATTAACTTGTTGTGGTGTCCAAATAACTCAGGCATACTCTAAACGTGGACTGTCGGAGACGTTACATAGCCTGATAGCAATCCGTATCTTAAAATATTTGAAGTTTATAATTATAAACCGTAGGGTGCTTTACTCACAATGCTGAGATAGTATTAATTAATTAATTGGAATCCTGCAGACGTTTCGCCAAAATCTCACTTGGTATCTTCAATGCTCGCGCTCCGAAGTGTTCGAAGTGTTTTCGGAGCGCGAGCATTGAAGATGCCAAGTGAGATTTTGGCGAAACGTCTGCAGGATTCCAGTCGGATGCAAGATTTGCAGGATTCCAGTCGGATGCAGGATTCCAGTCGGAGTTCAACGAGCGAACGGATGATATCCCGGAATATAGTGTCATCATATATATATATATATATATATATATATATATATATATATATATATATATATATATATATATATATATATATATATATATATATATATATATATATATATATATATATATATATATATATATATATATATATATATATATATATTTTTTTTATTTAGTTTTTACACGGTTATTGGAATTAGACCCAACAATATCTAATTATCTTTTTAACAACGACCGTTAAAGTTTGTTTCTGCGTTTGTAGTAGGTGAAATAATGATGTTTTTAGAGTAGCAGTTTAAATTAGCATAACATGTATTAACTAGTTATTAGAATGAATGATCAATGCGACGTTCTAGGATCATGGTTGATAAGATATGGATAAGATACAATATGAAACTAATGGCGTCTGAACACATATACAAAACAAGTGCCTGATAACACTAGATGTGAATAAATGTCTATTTCTTTATGAAATTGATAAAATTGATAATTAAGTATTTTCCAAATTGTGCCCCAAACTTCTTGAGGGCAGCTTTGTGATTGCAAATACCTGTAATATTCCAGGAATATACAGTAACCTCAACCTCAAAACTCAAGTTTAATTGTCAATTAGTTAGTAATAAGTTACTAGATACAACTGAGTCAAGACAATTATCTACTCTTCTACAACATACGAACCCTTACTATTCGCGAATGCTAATCAAATTACGCTTCCGCATTACGTTTGGCAACGCATAGTTCGTTGAAATTCTAATTTTGTTTTAAAGTACAAATAACCAACAAAAGGTAAATATATCGCTCCATCTCGCTGCGTTCGAGTTCATAGTATAACCCATATATGAAATATGGACGAAGCCCATTCTTATTCGAAAGGTGGAGATACAGACAAAAAGAAAAATGGAAAGCAAATAATGAAAAGTAAAAACAGACACCACACCAAGAACCTATATCGTTCGAACTCTTATCGAAAATAATGCAGAAATAAAATGAACTTCTTATATATAAAGAAAAAGTAGTGACATGCCGACGATGGGGGACAAATCATTTTTCCTATTATTATTAATTAGTTTCGGAGATACAGGGTCTCTTTAAGTAAAGAACAGTATTTGTAGAATCAATCGTGTCAACCAAAAAAAAAACGACTTCAAGAACGCAATATCTCACTTTTCTAACAGAACAAGCTGCTTTTTTTTTGTTTTTTTAATCTTTATAGTAGCCAAATGAGTTCCGCACATTCCATTTATATATTCGTATATGGCTTATATAAAGTGTAGAGTAATCTAATCTCGATATCGTTTAATGGTGTTCTGCAATTATCCAGCTTCGCATTTAGTACAAAGTAATTCGCAACCTCCAACTAGTTGTGAATAGGTACTCAGAGCCGATAAACGTGTCCAAATCAATTTGGCTGAAGAAATAGCATAAAAGTCTTTTGTAACTGACTCCTTTTGGAACTTTTGACATTACAAGTAAGCACTCTCATAATAGTTATTTTATTTAAATATTAATGTTGATAAAGTTTGAATACTTTTCTTGTAAGCATTTTGTCGGACGTGATTTATAATAATCTTCTGCCCCAGCAATACTTTTTGAAACATGCACAACTTATTCTGACCAGTTCAAAATAACCAGGAGCCCTCTAGCATTACACCATCTATTGAAATTTAGCATGAATTCACCTTTATTTATTATTCGCCGTTTTATCTTAATACATGATAAAGCAATTTTTGACCAATCGATCGATTATCCTTGGATTTTTGTTTATCATCATTTTTAGTAAGGTGTCATTAAAACAGTGGTTAGAATGATTAGAAAAATAAATGTTCCTGTTTTAGTGTACATACAGAATTTTGTTCACATATTCATTCGTAAAAAGTGTAAATTTACAAATAACTTTAAATACGAATGAGCTCTATCGATTTGAAAATTTCCCTTGAAATAATAACCTTGTTTCTCGTGGTCGATCAATATCGCGTATTGTAATAGAAAAACATGATAGCCGTCCATAGCGAAACGAGCTTGCTTATTTTTCCAACCTAAATATAGATAGCAGGTTTGCCAGACTTCCGCTGCTCCCATCTGAATCCACAACCACAGTTACGTAGTTACAGTGCCTGAAACTAATTGACGTTGGTCTTGAATAACAAAAACCTATGGGGCGTGACAACAGCGTCAAAAACGGGAAGTCTCCACTGGAGCCGTAAGTAAACCTAGCATAAAAAATTCAACTATAACTTATATCAAATTAATAAAAAAATATGCTGTGTGGTGCAAGAAAGTACGAATATTGTACTACGAGCCCTAACAACTAAATGTTCGGACGATGTAAAAAATGATAAAAAAGACATTTTTATATCTATTTAAAATTTTTTTTTGCTTTGTCGATTGAATAATCAATTTGCGCACATTACGATAGCACAGAAAGTGCTATCGTGATGAATTATTTTTTATTTCTCATGAATTACATGGCAAAATAACGGAAACATACCAAATTTGCTGACAAATAAATATTCGGACGCGAATGTTTATTGACTAAGAAATCAATGCTACCCATGCATTGATGGTAAAATGTAGTGTGCCTAGATAAATGAGATGGCAGTTCGGGTTGTATCTTTCAAGTCTGTATAATAGTTGATAAGAAAATGACGCATGGTGTTGCAACAAACAAAAAAATGCGAGAAATTATCATATCTCAATACTGCAGAGGTAAATCAATGCAAAAAATTTGAAATGACTTGAGTATTGCAAAATCAACAGTCGGGGATATTATAAAAAAATATGGAGAGACAGCTAGTGTTAGCGTTCGTGGTAAAAGTTCAGGCCGACCCCGTAAAATTACTGAAAGAGATCGTCGTATTAACTTAAATGTCTCCAGGGAATGTTATAGACAATGGATGCATAAGTATGGTTTGAGTTTTTATAAGGTAAGTTTACAATTTTTCCTGTTTCAATATACAAATTATTAATATTCTATGATTTATTTTGTTAAAGGCAAAGGAAAAACCATTATTAAGGTCTATTCAGAAGAAAAAACGTTCAGAAGAGTAACGTTATCTTCAGCGACGAATCCAAATTTGATGCGTGTGTAGGCGATTTTCGAAAAAGGTTGATTCGTACAAAAGCAGAAGCCTTTCACAAAGATTGTCTAAAGCGCACGGTAAAATTTCCCCAGGGTGTTATGATGTGGGGGTGTATGAGGGGTAAAAGGGGTTGGCAAATACGAGTTCATTGATGGTACTGTAAATGCAGAAAAATACCAACAAATTTTATTAAGAAGTTTGATTCCATCAATAGAACGAACTTTTGGAAATGAAAATTTTATATTTCAACAAGACGGTGCGTCTTGCCATACTGCGAAAACAACAAAAAAGTGGTTTGGGAACCATAATATGAAAGTTTTATCGTAGCCCCGACTTGAATATTATTGAAACTTTATGGCATCGGATGAAAAAGACTTTGCGTAACAATCCTTTGTTCCAGCATTAAAGGCAAAAATCACCGAAATTTGAAACACTTTCACCCCCGAATATTGAAAAACTTTGGTAGATTCCATGCCAAAAGGCATAAAAGCTGTTATTGCCGCGAAAGGTGATGTTACTTCTGATTAATGTTCGATTTAAAGTAAATGCGTCCGAATATTTATTTGTCAGCAAATTCAGTATGTTTTTAATATTTTGTTATGTAATTTATGTGAAAAATAATTCATTACGATAGCACTTTTTGGTATAAAAATAATTGCGTGATTTCATTTTTCAATCGAAAAGGCAAAAAGAATCAGTTTAAACTAAGTATAAAAATGTTTTCTTATTATTTCGTACATCGTCCGAACAATTAGTTGTTAGGACTCGTACATAGCAAAACTTGGAATTTTTCTTTCCAAATTTTTATTTGTTTTACTACATTAAACTGAAGTAAGCGGCTGATTAAATTTATTAAGCATTTCTTCATTCTCGTGTCTCCCTAATACGGCATCAATTGATTTTCTCAAATCAAAAGAAATTAGGGTGTACATTGTCTGTGCGGTTTGTCCGTTTAATTCGATAAAATATTTAGAATGAAATATTCTTTTATAGAAACATTGTCAAAACTGAAGAAGACGATGTTCAGCCTTCTTCGTTCTTTGGATTGGTAAGTTTAAGTAACTTATGATAATTGCCTAAATTCGCATCCACAATTCTCACAAATTCACTCACATAACTCAATATGCAATGCTAATTCTTCTTCTATTTTCGTTTATGTTGAAAGACCTCTTTAACTTTAATATGTATTGAAACAACCATCAAGAACTTCTTCCTCTTCTTTTCTTATCCTATGCGAATAATGTATCTATCGGGTGAATTGGTTTTCAAATGGGTGAGAGGTGCTCAAGATACAGACTATCCGAAAATTTAAACCACGTTGATAAGTCGTACCTGACTTTAGTACAGATTCGCCTCAAAACCGGACAAATGGCTGCTTACCCTCGGAACGGTGGCAGCATTAGCCACCGGAGCTATTCAACCACTAAACGCCTTGTTCTTCGGAGACCTTACTCAGACCATTATCGATTACGCGCAAGGTTGTATGATCGGCCCCGAGGAATGTGAAAAAGCCACCGACAACTTTGTCCAGGGCATCAACAATTTTGCCCTTAACATGTTATACATAGGAGCTGCGATTATTGTTTTGGGTTACGTATCAGCTCAGTGCTTTAACTACACTGCGATCAAGCAGGTGAGTGCCTCTTGCATAGGTCATGAAGAAAATAGCAGTTAGGATCATCGCCCTATTCTTTTAGGTTTTTAAACTGAGGTCCCTGTATTTAAAGAGGCTTTTGAACAAAGACATAACTTGGTACGACATGAACCAGTCCGGTGATTTTGCTAGTAGAATGGGGGAGTAAGTGTGACTATTCAAGTTTGTAAGGCAGCAAAAAAAACAAGGGAGAAGATAAAAATTTAACTCATGAGAGCTTTTCTTTCTTCTTGCAGAGATTTATCTAGATTTGAGGAAGGCATCGGCGAGAAAGTCCCGCTTTTTGTATCCCTACAAGCTACTTTCTTTGCGTCTCTAATACTGGCTCTCATAAGAGGCTGGGAGTTGGCTCTGATATGTTTAATCTCCTTACCAGTAACCCTGATAATAATCGGCGGCCTATCTTTTGTGAGTTGTTTATTACCACCAACAGTAACTTTAAGCCCGATATTATTTCTTATAGTTGATTACGAAAGTATCGAAAAAGGAAATAGATGCTTACGGAGAGGCGGGCGCTATTGCCGAAGAAGTTCTTACGTCGATAAGAACCGTCATTGCGTTCGGCGGTCAAAAAAAGGAAACTCAGAGGTCGGTGTCAACGATTTCAATACTTTACGTACATTACGACGGACGGTTTTTTCAGATACGACGAAAAGCTAATCTACGCCAAGAACAACAATATACGGAGATCATTTTTGGAAGGCACTTCCTTCGGGCTCCTGTTTTTTATGATATTTTCTAGTTACGGATTGGCGTTTTGGTACGGAATTACGCTGATGTTGAAGCAGCGGAGTTGGGATGATCCGATTTATACTCCTGGAAATATGATCACTGTAAGTACTGCCATACTAAGAACATTATTATTTAAATGCAAAACCTTCTTAGGTATTTTTCAGCGTAATGACCGGTAGCCAGAGTTTCGGAATGGCTTCCCCTTACATCGAAGCATTCTCACAAGCCCGATCGGCCGGAGGCAAAGTGTTTCACATAATAGATTCCTTACCAACTATCAATTTGTCCAAAAATAACGGACAAAAGATAGAAAATCTCAAAGGATCTTTAAGTTTCAGAGGTGTTACATTCCAGTATCCGTCGAGAAAAGAAGTCACCGTAAGTGTGCTATATTGCAAACGTCTCCCTTGAAATTTCTTACGTGCTGTTCCAGATTTTGAAAGAGTTGGATCTAGATATTGAGGCCGGTCACACAGTTGCCTTAGTAGGCAGCTCTGGCTGTGGAAAGTCAACCGTCTTGCAACTAATCCAGAGGTTCTACGATCCAGATCGAGGAACTGTAAGTCTTGCAATCATTATCTGGCTAAGAAACCTTATATAAATATATATAAAAAAATATTCGAACAGGTTTTACTAGATGGCCAGGACATAAGAAACTTGGATTTAACGTGGTTCAGGAATTTGATCGGGGTGGTAAGTCAAGAGCCCGTGTTATTTGGCACAACCATCGAGGAAAATATACGTTACGGTAATAGAGATGCAACTGAGGAAGATATCATAAACGCAGCCAAAAAGGCAAACGCCCATAATTTTATCAAGATGTTGCCAGAAGGATACAAGACCTTAGTGGGAGAGAGAGGTAAGGTTGATCAAGGTGAAATTAAATAGACAGTGGATATTTATTTAGGTGCTCAGCTTTCGGGAGGTCAAAAACAGAGGATTGCCATTGCTAGAGCTTTATTAAAATCACCGTCAATTTTACTGTTAGATGAAGCTACATCCGCGTTGGACACGAATAGCGAAGCCAAGGTGCAAGCAGCTCTTGATTCAGTAAATACAACTTTTATCGATAATAAAGCAATATGACATTTACTATTGACTATTTTAGGCCAGTCAACACTGCACCACCATCATAGTGGCGCACAGGCTATCAACTATTAGAGGCGCAGATAAAATTATCGTCTTATCCCAAGGAAAAGTGGTTGAGCAAGGTAGCCATGACGAGCTGATGAAGCTCGAGGGTGAATACCATACCTTAGTGATGACGCAAGTGCAGAGTAACCAAGTGATTGAAAGCACGACAAAAGAAACCAGAAAAGCGGTAGTTGTTGAGGATGAAGATGAAGAAGATAATCACTACATACAAGAAGTGAGACACTGGTGAATGATTGTGGAATTGATGAGAATTGGAATTTGTTTGTTTGTTAAAAGTTTGACGGCAAAATGATTCACACATTTTTTAGGACAACGAAACCGAAAACGCCAATGACGAGTACGTAAAAAAAGGTTCCATCTGGTCACTCCTCAGGATGAACTCTCCAGAGTGGTTTTATTTGCTGCTTGGTAGTATAGGTGCCGCGTCAGTGGGATGCGCTATGCCACTTTTTGCGGTCATTTTCGGTACCATAATGCAGGTTAGATCAGCTTGCGTCTTACCTCACCTTTCCCTAAAGTTGTTTTCATTTTAGGATATCTCAGATCCAGATGATGATTACGTGCGACAACGAACCACCCAATATTGTTTATATTTTGTAGCCATAGGAGTTCTATCCGGTGTATCAAATTTTTTGCAGGTAGATCACTTTCGGTGTTGGGCTAAAATAGAGCATCCATATCCTTTATTTTAGATGTATATGTTTGGCGTAGCCGGTCAGAAATTAACGCAAAGGATACGTAGCCAAATGTTCGATGCTATGCTCAAGCAGGAAATTGGTTATTTCGACCGAAAATCAAATGGAGTCGGTGCTCTATGCTCCCAGCTCGCTACTGAAGCCTCTCAAGTGCAAGGCGTAAGTTTGGGTTCAGCCACTTTCACTCCATGATCTGGAGTGATGTTTCATATTTCCTAGGCTACCGGTCAAAGAGTTGGGATAATAATGAATTCCATCGCTACATTATTGTTATCACTAGGGCTATCGATGTATTATCAATGGAAATTGGGTCTTGTGGCGTTATCATTTTTCCCTGTCATAATCGTGGCCACGTTTTTCCAAAGCAGAAATATGAAAGGCAATAACGACGATTTCAAAAATTCATTGCAGTCTTCGACCAAGGTACTACCGTAACATTCCATTCTATTTTGGTTGGCGATTAATTATCTCTCAATTTAGATTGCAGTGGAAGCCATTAGTAACATAAGAACGGTGGTATCTTTAAGCTGCGAGGAAATTTTCCACCAGCTGTATATAGCGGAGCTAGTTCCGCAAATTCGCAAAAACAGTAAATCTACTCACGGTAGGTCCGCCATACTCGGTCTTTCCAGAGGTCTTATGTTTTTCGCCTACGCCACTTGCATGTACTACGGTGGAAAACTTATTAAAAATGAAAATGTGCCTTACGGAGATGTTTTCAAGTAGGGCGCTGTTACCCAAAAAGGTTACGATGTATATTGATCAATTATTGTTTAGGGTCGCACAGGCATTAATAATGGGAACCGTCTCGATAGCGAACGCGCTCGCGTTTGCACCCAATTTGGAAAAGGGTCTGAACGCGGCGAAAGCAGTCAATGATCTGTTCAATAGGGTACCGAGAATAAAGGACGAAGAAGGAGTATTGCAGAAATTTGACGTAAGTGTCGTAATAACATTCCCAAATACAACTGACTAGAATTTTTTAAGGCCGAAGGGAATGTAGAATACGCAAAAATTACGTTCTCGTATCCGACGAGAAGGTATGTAACCGTACTCGAAGATCTGGACTTGTACGTCCAACAGGGAAAAACTGTCGCTCTGGTAGGGGCTAGCGGATGCGGAAAATCGACGATCATTCAACTCATCGAACGCTTTTACGATCCAACGTCGGGAACTGTGTCATTAGATGGAGTTGATATCAAAAGTATCACTCTGGCTTCGATGAGATCGCATCTGGGTATAGTTTCTCAGGAGCCGAACTTGTTCAGTAGAACGATTGGGGAGAACATCGCCTACGGCGACAACTCGAGGGACGTTACCCAAGCTGAAATTCTAGAAGCAGCCAAGCAAGCCAATATTCACAATTTTGTATCTTCGTTACCTCTGGTAGGTATATTTCTATCAAGCAGAGTTCCATATTTATTATATATACATATACGTACATATACACGTGAGAGGGTCTATTCTGCATTAAAAAAGTCCTATGTAAATCTTAAATTAACATTTAACACCCTTGAAGAGAGCTGAGAACATTTATTGTCCCACGCTTGTCTTAACCCGCTTCCTAGTTACCAGTGTAATAAACGGACCCCAGTTCTAGAAGAATATAACTAATGCGAAATTCTTGTCCCAGATTGGAGTTATTCGAATATAGCTGGAAGTAAATTGAGTACGAATGAACAAAGAACGTGTATTGCATAGCTAAGTACTTGTTCAGATTATGTCAATGACAGAATTCATTCGTATCGAAAGTTTATATCAATGTGACTTTATAATCGAGAATCTTGTCCAGTTATTAAACCATCTACTGGAAGAACTATGTTGATGTAAAAATTTAAAACTTTTGAGTAATAGCGGCAACGTCACATTATTATTTATTTATTTATTTATTTAGCACTTGGCTATTTACATAAGCAAGTAAAATTTGCATAAACAAAACTATAAACGTTGCAAATACCCCGTAAGTTTCTTCTTGAAGAATCTTGGGCACGGCGCGCCCTTAATATTATCCGGCAGTTCATTAAAATTACAAACACCATCGTAGAATAGAATTTTCTGTAAATTTGTTTTTACCATAGAAACATTAAAGTGCTGATTGGAACTTATATTATATTGATAAAAGTTTGACCTTTTTTCCAACCATAATTTAAGATAGCCTGGTTGGTGATTGTGCGCAATTCCATAAACCAACATTAAACTTGCTCTTCTAATGAACTGCCCGACATTTAGCCAATTTAGCTGGTTATTTAGAGTATGTTAGGTCTTTATAGGAGTATATCTATTACAGGATGATTCTCATAACCCTATTTTGTTGTAACTGTAACTTATTTAAATCTTCTTTTGTACAAGATATAAGCAATGAACAAACATATGAAAAATGAGGCAAAATTATACTATTATACACTAATATCCTAGTCCACTGCGATAAAAACCGCGATACACGGTTAAAAAATCCTATTTTCTTACCAATTTTTTTGCATAGATATTCAACATGATTACTAAAGTATAATTGTGGATCCAAGATCACCCCTAAGTATTTAATTTCGGAAAGAAACTCAATTTTATTACGCTGTATATCCACAGAATACCCCGACTTATAAAATTTTTGACAGTTAACCTTAGAACCAATAACCGTGCACTTGGTTTTGGAGCTATTTAATTTCAGTTTATTTTGACGCAGCCATTCGTAGAAATACTACATTTCGGTGTTCAGTTTGGTAGCTATTTCTTAGCAATCGTTCTCATAGATTGAAATAAGCGTGTCATCAGCAAATAAGTTAACAAAGGAGTTTTTTAAAACCTGATGTATATCATTTATATAAATAATAAATAAAAGCGGGCCCAACACGCTTCCCTGCGGTACCCCCCATCTGCTATCCCTGTGACTAGAAACATTATTATTAATTTTAGTCTGGTGAGATCTATCAGATAAAAGTTCTTTATCCATTCTAGTGCATAGTCTTTAATGCCATTTAAACCTAATTTTGTAATAATATAGTCTCAAATGCACGTTTGAAATCTACAAAAACACTCAGAATTAGTTTTGATTCATTCTTGTCTTTCCGCCACACTGCACACATATATTGCAACGCAAATTCGCACGAGTGTTTGCTCCTGAAACCAGACTGTCCACTGTAGAGTAGGCAGTTCCGCTCCAGGTAGTCTCTCAACTGCCCACACACTATCGTTTCCAGGATTTTATTCACTACTGGCAGCAAGTTAATTGGTTGAAAATCACCAGGTGTTTTCGGTTTTTGACACTTTAGATATGGGCACTATGATGCTTGTTTTTAGTTTATCAGGGATTTTTCCGGCACTTAAAGACGCATTCACCAAATATAACAACGGATAACCTATTACACAGAAAATATAATAAGCCTTTGACATATCCATTCGGTGATCTATATAGTGATCCTATTAACACCGTCTCCCTCTCAAAGAGGACTATTTCAGCAACTGCCCAGTAGCTGTAGCCCATTAGCACACACATAGCTACGAGAGCGACCCGCCAGTCTCGCAAGTCTTGCTTAGCATAGCGCATCGGTCGTGTGGCCGCGAGTCCACGCAACAAAGTAAATCAGTTTTTTTGTAAAGTATCAGGATTTATTGCTGAACCTAACTAAGACAATCAGAGGAGACTTACAACCTCCACCATTTGGTCCTTCGAGCCGGATATTAATTAACGCAAAACCAGTGAATTAACGCTTCGATTTATTATTTTCGGGAAAAATCATCATCAGTTCTCAGTAAAGCCTAATCAATGATAAACTAACAAGTGACAGTCGACGGAAACAATTTCGAAGCGTAATCAGCGAACCGTTCATTTTTGTTTATTTAACGATTGAAACAGAGTTTGACTTGGAAATGGCTGTTTCACGAACATAAAATTATTTTGAAACATTTATCTCGATTTGAGGAATTTCTTAAAACATTATCTCAAAATTCGGATTTGTTTATAGAAGTTCCGAGTCGCTTAGCCGCATGTGAGAGTCAGTGGGCGCTATTTGGTGACATAGAAAGCCAAATTAATCGTAGATATGAATTTGAAGACAAATATTTTTCTTTAACAACCAGCAAAGCGAAATTTATGTTAGATCGAAAGAATCAGTCAGTACCCCCCCACCCCCCAAATTAGTGTTGATCAAACTGAAAATCAATTTTCAAATATCAGACTAAAAACTACGGGGCATTACGACCAATGGTTACAGTGGCCCGATACTTTTAAATCTCTTATTCATCCAAGGCCTCAATATTCTAATGCAGAAAAGTTTTATTATTTAAAATCAGCATGCAAAGGCCAAGCAGCTGATGTGATACACTCAATAGAAGTAGCATCCAATAATTATGAAATTGCATGGAAATGTTTGCACGCCCAATTCGAAAACAAAAAGAAAGCTTAAAAAAGAAGCTTTAAAAATAAACAAAAATAAATTTCATAAACCATAAACTTCCGATAAATATCGAAACCAAAATCAGAAAAACCAGGTCACTCTCATACTTTTAACCAAACCTGAAGATCTAAATACACAGCCAGCACGTACTAACTCAAGCATATCATACAGACGCTCTGTATGCAATCAGGAACACTCAATTTTCTGTTGTGACAAATCCTTAGGGATGTCTACTTCGCAGCGATATCAAGAAGCAAAAAACCATAAACTTTGTATAAACTGCTCATTTTGTAACAACGATCGGTCATAAAATCACAGTACTCAGCATATCAAGCAGAAACATCATTTTTAATTTTAAGGAAAATAAAATACCGTCAGTGTCAATAGAACCATCACTCTTAATCCTTCCCCCTGACATTCAATTGGCGGACAATGAATTTTACAAGCAGGCAGACATAGACCTACTAATCGGAGCTCAAGTCTTCTGGGATTTCCTCTGCATAGGTTATATCAAGCAAGCAAGTATCAATTAATCAACACTTCAAAAATCCAAATTAGGCTGGATCATAGCAGGTTATTTGCCAACCGAATGCTATTGAAACGGTCATTATCCATGTCGAGGCTTGTCTCAATTCCAGGCCTTCAATCCCGTTAACAGAACATTCTCAAGACTTCCAACCCTTAACCCCGTCTCACCTACTTATAGGGAGTTCACTAAATTCTTTGCCCCAAAGAGATTTACGAGATCAACCAATGAACCGTCTAACTCGATACCACTATTTTTCACAAATTGTTCAACATATCTGGAACCTTGGTCCAGAGAATATCTATAACACTTACAGTCACGTCAGAAATGGAAATCTCCACAAGATTCAATAGTGCGAGTGATAAGTGTCAAAACATAGAAAGGCATTTTTAAGCGTGCACTGCAAGGTGTATGTGGCTTACCTTTGAGCGATGACACGAGCTGTTTTTTATTATGTTTACATTCTGGCAGCCAGTGCAAGTTGCTTCAACATTTTACGTGCTGTTATATTGTCAAGTTATTATTGAAAGCATACTTTCAACGCGGGAAGTATGTTGATATAGTACAGTTGATGTAAAAGTTTAAAACCAGATATACTTTTGAGTAATAGCGGCAACGCCACATTATCATAGCGCATCAGCCGTGTGTTAGGTAATGCGCTGCGGGTCCACGCAACAAAATAAATCAGTTTTTTTGTGTTTGGATTTATTTCGTTATAAACCGCCTTATCAAAGTTACGTTGTACCATCTCACTTATATAGATGGTTTATAATAATGTATAAGTCATATGTATAACGTGTTTTAAAACTAGACTGAGATATTTTAGACGGCGAATTCTTGTTAAAAAATATGAAAAAAATAGTTTTACTAGGTATTGTTGAAATTTGGCGGCGTTATTTGGTGTATTCAGAGGCTAATTTTGCTCTTATAAACACCTTTTTCTTATTTTTAACAAGGAATTGCCCTCCAAATATTTCCGTCTATTTTTCGAACACTCAGTGTCAGTGTATGGGTTATTTATTATTTGTTATTTGGTTATTTATATATAGCATATTATTTGCATATTGTGTAGTGTTAATTCCAATGAAATGTAAATTCCTTCCCGATTGAGAAAGGAGGTCTAACTTCAGTTTCAATATTTGAAAAGTTTACTTTAAGATAAGAATTAGAATTAGCTCTTATAAAAGTGTGTATTTTTATAAAACCTTAAGAGCTTTTTGAAAAATATATTTAGTTTGTCGGTGTATGACATGTATGCCATCGTATTTTGTTTTAGGGTTATAATACTAAACTAGGAGAAAAAGGTACTCAGTTGTCAGGAGGGCAAAAACAGAGAATAGCAATAGCCAGAGCCTTGGTGAGGAATCCCAAAGTTTTGTTGTTGGACGAAGCTACATCAGCACTAGATACGGAAAGTGAAAAGGTGTGTATTCATATTTAGAGAAGAATATGAAAATACATTTTTGCGATTTTTTTCCAGATCGTGCAAGAAGCATTGGATAATGCAAAACAAGGTAGGACTTGTATCACTATTGCTCACCGTCTAAGTACGATACAGGACGCCGATGTCATTTGCGTACTCAACGGCGGGAGAATCGCTGAAAAGGGCAGTCATAGTGAACTGATTGCGAAAAGGGGCCTTTACTACCAGCTCCATACGATTCAGTCCGGATAAGATATTTCTAGTTAGTTTAATTTGTGATTTTAGTGAATTTTCCGCTATTCATGTTAATCCATTGAACAAAAATCAGAAATTTAATATATGTAAATGCACCAAAAATATTTTTGTATGTGTATTTTTCTAGACATAATGATGAATGAATAAAACAAATGTAGCAAATTATGAAATTGAATTTTATTTACTAATTTATTAATAATAAATACGGTACATAATTCGAGAAAAATCACAATTTATTAAAAAATTTACAACTGATTTATTATTGTTATTACGTTGTTTCACTACGCACCTGACCAGACACTTATAGACAACATTATCATGATGTTCTTCTTAATTTATCAATAATGTTCCCTCCATGCGTATGACGATGTATCTTAGGCTCAAATTACCTAATCATCCTTTTTTTGAAATAATAGAACGCAGTTCAGTATATTCTTGAGGTAAGCAACCAAATATTTTCTTTACTTAAATGTTACTGAGGAAAATGTAAACGGCTACGGAATACTAGAATTTAGATAAAGTAGAATTCCGGAACATTTTCAAGATAATATTTTTGAATTTCAGGGAACATGGGAAAGAAGGATAGAAATAAAAAAGGATCGCCAATAAATAAGTAAATAATTTATTTAATTTTAGTTAGTAGTACTTGCTTGCTTTTCAGTCAACAAGAACTTGAAATATTCAAATAAAATATTTCTATGCAAATAACTTTACTCAAAAATAAGTTTCACTAATAATCTTTAATCTTGAATTATTTATATGTAAATTGGACACAAACAGAAACAAATATTAATAATCCAGTGCGGAAGAACCCAAATCGCGATATATTCGCTTTCTAACAAGTTAGTATTCTTACTCTCCCAATTTGACCTAATTACATGTTTCTAGGTTTATAGTTCTCAGATATAAATATACAAACTTCTATTTCATTGTGCATTACAAATCCTTGCCGATTTATTTTACAGTTTTTTGCTGATTCATAGCTTTCACTCTTTTTTCAACAGTTAAGTTATTTCTTCCCGCGTTTTATTTATTTTATTAATTTTTTTAATAAAACAAAATCTCTTTCAAAATGGCACTGTTCACAACAGTTTCCAAACTAAGTATTGAAAGTGGTCAGTACATCCACAATATAACATCGCAAAACCCTTTGTTAATGTCGTCTATAGACACGCGATATTACAGTGAATTAAACCAAAATATTTTTTTCTAGGTGCTTCGTACAGCAAAATGAGAAAATTAAGTCTCCGTCCTATATACAAATGGTAAGTTGAACTAATTTAAAAAATCAGCTCGTATATCTTTTCTCCTTGCTACCACAAATGACTTTTGAATTTACAATGAAGCTAAACGTTTTCAGCTCAAGTTCTCGACCAAAGGCGATAGATTTCTGATGCTCCTGGGAACCGTAGCCGCTCTAGCTTCTGGAGCTGTTGATCCACTCAACCGACTTTTCTTCGGAGAACTCACTCAGAACGTCATCGATTATGCCCGTAACTGCTCCGTCAACGCGCAAGTGTGTTCAGACTCAACTGACGTGTTTATGGATGCGATTGCTGAGTTCGCCTACAAGAACGCTATCGTTGGAGTTGCATCCCTCATTCTTTTGTATGTCGCGTCAGAAACATTCAGCTACGCCGCTATCCGACAGGTCAGCTATTATTCCACTAATCGTGTTATTCATACTACTTTTAATTTTTTCAGGTGTTTAAAGTACGATCGCTGTACTTGAAAAGTCTATTGAACAAAGACATTTCGTGGTATGATGTAAACACCTCAGGGGATTTTGCTAGCAGGATGGGAGAGTAAGAGAATAAGCGTACATTACTATGCATCCCTTAAGTACCCAGTCTGTTGTAGCGATTTATCGAAATTCGAAGATGGAATCGGCGAAAAGATTCCTCTCTTCCTAGCACTACAGGGGAGTTTTATATCGTCCTTGGTCCTCGCCATTGTTAAAGGGTGGGAACTGGCTCTGATTTGTGTGGTATCGCTTCCCATTTCCATAACTTCCACAACAATTATATCGTTTGTAAGTATGTTGTTGCCGAACCTGAGCAATTCGGGTGAGATTGGTTTTCTACTTTATCGATGGAAGATTTTTCTTACAACTATTCCACAATATTTAAAATTGGAAAAAATTCTAATCGGTTGTTGCTATGTAAAGCCCAAATTATTCAATAAAATTATTTACTAAATTAATAAAAAAATGATAACTGGTAATCCAAGATTCGAGAATCTTGATTGACTGACTCATTATCTCCAGGTATATTTTAATCAATTTAGAAAAACATCGATCTCGGTGAGCTACTAATACTAGTGTCGCTAATTTTATTCGATAATGTATCAATGTTAGTAATACAATTAACAATCTCTTAAAAATATTTATATATAACGCCAATTTCTAAACGAAAATCGGTACCCGAGGTTTTTTGAGATGATAAATTTGAATTTCTTCTTAATTTCCCTCTTACTTATAGAGGGCGCTACATATATGTGTTTTCTCACTTTCAAAGTCTCATGACTTATTTATTTATGTATTTACGGTTTAACCAATTTACAAAACCATGACATACATTAAAGGCAAAGAGAGAAATATACAGCAGTATAACAGCCAGAAACCAGAACAAATTATAACAATAACAATAAACAGAATTAAGTGGAAACGGAACACATCAGAATGAAATGAGAGGAGGCCGAGAAAAGGATCAAGCTTTAAACAGTTGCACGTTTTCAGCATTCTAGTAAGGGGAATAAACTCCATAATTTGCGCGATGGTAAGGTATGCGGAACATTGAGTTCTCACAAATTTTCTAATATGCGTTAAATAGTATGCTATGTAAAAGAGCTGGACAATAATACCAACAATTCAGAATCTCCAGTCTAGAGCGAACCAAAGAGATATCAAGGAGTTGAAAGCAATGTGGAGTAAGTTAGCCACTATTGCGTACAAACCCAAGGACTTGTATAGACCTGTTTACCACTTCCGCAAAATGTGTCACAAAACTTAGTTTAGAATAGAAGCAAACACCCAAGTCTTTAATGTTAGTGACGGCCTCGATCTCGACTCTATCAATGCTATATCGGTTGTGCACCATACTCAACGAACAACTAAAACTAATACTACAGCCTTTTTTTAAATTGAACGCATGACTATTAATCTTAGACCACATGCAATTACTGTGCACGTCCCTCTGAAGTAGCAGAGCACACTCGCGCGATCCAATCCTCCTGAATATCTTCAAATCATCCGCAAACAAAAGACACTGCCACTCCGAAACTACACTAACAATATCACTTATAAACAAGTTAAAAAGGATGGGTCCAGTGTGAGAACTTTGGGGGACCGCCGAAAAAATATCAACTTTACCTGAGACATAATTATTAATACGAACCAACTGAGTACGACCAGACAGAAAACACTGAATCCACTGAACCAGCCCATCTCCCACTCCCATAACTCTAAGCTTAGAGACAAGATGCACATGACCCACTCGATCAAACGCCTTCCAGAAATCAGTGTAGAGACAATCCAAATGACCAAACTCCTCAAAGGCGTTCAATAAAAATTGTTGGTAGATGAGTAAATTTGTTACAGTAGATCTACCCTGCACAAATCCATGCTGTTGATCAGCCAGAATTCACCTACAATGCTACGAAAGTCTCTCACAAAATAACTTATCTAGCAGTTTAGGAACCACCGACTACATGCAAACGCCTCTATAATTAGCGACATCGCTCTTGTCACCACTCTTGTGAATCGGTACCAAATATCTAACCTTCTAAAAGTCAGGAAAAATTCTGAAGACAAGGGCAGAATAAATATATTCTTTAGTGGCCTATTTACACACGCAATTCTTAATCAAGACTGATGGAGTCCCGTCAGGCCCACGGGAAAATCCAGTCTGTAAGTTCATAATACTATCAAACACATCACTCATAGGGTTGAAGTCTAAATTATAGTCAAAACTATAATTAGGAATCACACCCTCACACTTTTCATAAGTAGAAGCAAAGTGCTTTGCAAAAAAGCCAACGATATCCTGACCACAGTCGGCAACCTCGTCACCCAAATACATATTACCGGGATATGTACTTGACCGCCGCAAACTATTTACATGTTTCCAAAAAGATTTTGAGTCATACGTGACATCCTAATTAATTCTCATTATATATGCACTGTAGCACTCATTACGCAGTGCCTTACACTGTTCCTTCAAGCCGCAGAAATATAAATAATCAACAACGTTGTTAGTTTGCTTGTATTTTGTGTGCGCAGTTTTTTTCATAGTAATTAAGTTCTGGAGTTCACACACGCAACCATGCAGGGAGATTTGAAGACTTAAATCGCTTAACAGGAATAAACATCTCAATCGCACCATACAAAACACTATAGAAATAATCGCCACATCTGTTAACATCCCAGGGGTCAACTGCACCCTCCCAAGGTAATCAAGACAGATAACAATTCATTGCATCTAAGTTACAATTTCTAAAATCATAATAAAAGACATCATACTTTACACCAATATCACAATCAATAGGCAACATAATCTCATAAGCCATATGGTACTTTGTAACATCCAATATGTTCTCGGATGCGAAACAAACCTGAGCTACAGGCAAACTCATAAATATCAGATCTAAAAATTGACCAAATTTATTAGGGATACAGTTAGCTTGACCTAAATTATGGTAACTACAACAGGCACAAAGCAGATGTGCCGACGAGATATACTCCATACTCACCACACACAAACCACCACCAATCAAGACATCACAATCTGCGTATTCAACCTAGAGGTCTGAAATAGAGGAAGTAAACTCCTCATACAGTGAAGTAGGTGACGAGGGAGGAATATAAACTGCACCAAGAATAAATTTTTTCACTCCGAACGAAACATGCACAAAAATATATTCGAAAACAGAACAGCTAACATGAACCATGTGTGCCTTTAACTGTCTACGAACTGCGATGACGGTCTCCCCCGTCGTCTTCTGCTAGATCACGTTCAGTACCCCATTAACATACTGAACGTGTAAACCTGGCTCGCCAACAGAATGTGCGGCAAGCTCCTCATGTGCGTTCTTTGGTGATCCCTCCGTAGTGGCGTTAAGTCCTCTCTAACCTTTATAACACTATCATTCAGGATTTTACGGTTTGCAAGGCAAACAGAGACAAGTGATGCATTAAATAAGACAACCTTCAACGGCCTGGGGCCCCTGTTGTTACGTCTGCAAAGTCGAAAAGCCTTAAATGTTGAACAATTCACCCGAGTTGCGGAAAGAATTTTAGATATATGTTGCTTATCCCGCTCAACACAGAGTTTTGAGTCATCAGCCATACTCTCCGGTACACTGTCCAGGATTACATTCTTTGATCTGATGGAACGATCCTGCATCTCACTATAAATATTAGATGATCATATTAAGAAGAACAGGTTCATGTAGGATAGCAAGTTTATTAGTGTTTTGTTTCTATTGTCATATAAAAAAATATATAAACCATAGCATAATTTTGATATAGAGTTGACAAGTATATAATCTCAGTATTGTTGATTACTTGAAGAATTGGATCAATAATCAACTTATGACTTAAACAGATCATGGATGGTGGCATCTCTAAAGACGACTAAATCAAATTTTGTACGGTTGCTAAATCTTGTACTGAAACTTAATATTGAACCTTCATTTTTCAGTTCTTGAGTTCTGGTAACTGGACTTCAAAATTTGTAAATCTTAAAATTCAATCAAGACTTGACTGATTGCCTATTACTTTAAGAGTTTGATCAAAAATCTATTTTTGACTTTTCTATAAGTGGACACAGCGTGGTCATCTTTTAGACGTGAAAGATAAAGGGTGGTTAAAATGGCTTTTTTTGTAAATATTTTCGAAAACTCTACAGACAATTAATCATTTTTTTTTAGTGTTGCTAAAACTTGTACTGAAACATATTATTGGATTTTCTTTATTCCTCGGTTTTTGAGTGCTGGCAACTTTGCAGTAAGGCCTAGAAGATTCATAGGAGCATTGAAATATCTCTACATCTCTAAACAGCGCAATGTGCATTTCAGTTTATTACGAAACTCTCCAAAAAGGAGCTGGACGCCTATGGTGCGGCGGCTGCCGTTGCTGAAGAAGTGCTTTCCTCCATCAGAACAGTCGTCGCATTCGGTGGACAAAACAAAGAAAAGGAACGGTAATGATCAATGGAATCTCTCACGCCGTATTGCTGAACCACTCGTGTTTTAGCTACGACAGCAAACTTATCACTGCCAGGAAATGCAGCGACAAGAAGACATTTTTACAGGCCAGCTCCTACGGAATATATTGGTTTTTTATTTTGTCCAGTTACGGTCTCGCATTTTGGTACGGCATTAAACTGATGCTCAACCAACAGGATTGGAAGGATCCCGTTTACACCCCTGGAAATATGGTTACCGTGAGTAAGTTTTCGCCAAGTTTCGAATTTTGCCCAAAATTTTTCGTTTTTAGGTATTTTTCAGCGTCATGACTGGCAGTCAAAACTTTGCGATTGCGGCGCCTTTCATCGAATTGTTCGCTGTTGCCAAATCGGCCGGTGGAAAGATATTTCACATTATTGAGTCGAAACCAGTAGTCAATTTATCGAAAGGCTACGGCGAAAAGCCTGATGGCGTTCGGGGATACATCAAATTTTCAGACGTCAGTTTCAGTTATCCTTCAAGAAATGACGTACCAGTAAGTATCCAAAACAGGTACATACCCCATGATCGATGATGGATAGTTTTTTGTTTTGAAAAATCGACAAAATTACAGTAATTAATATGACTCAGAAGTAGTTCTTCATCATGTGATTTTTAATAACTTACAGTTGAGAATTGCTTTACTTTTATAGATATTGTTTATAATATTATAAACGTTGTGGAGAACTTTTGATACTCGCGTTTGGAACTTAACTTGGTTACAAAAGAATGTACTTAAGTTGTTATATTCTTTAAAAGCAGGAAGTTCAATGTCATACTAAAGTATATTTAAGCGAATTTATTCGGATTTAGTTTTAAGCCCTGATTAGAGTGTGTGAGTGTGAGTGTTAACCGCATCAAGCGTTCCCCCCGATAAATTCCTAAGGCGATGTAGTCATTTCGAAACTAGCCGATATCTGTCAGGGAGCATAGTACATTTGAGGTAATTTAGGTATTATGAAAAACGTTTTTTGATTTACTAGATCTTCCAAGGATTTAATTTGGACATAACGGCAGGAGAAACGGTCGCCCTCGTTGGGAGTTCTGGATGCGGAAAATCGACGGTATTGCAATTAATTCAAAGGTTTTGCGATCCGAATGGGGGAAAGGTAAATCTTTGCGGTAACTTCTATAAAACAGATACATGAACAGCATGCGGAAAATCAATCATAAATCACAGTTTGTTATATGTCATAGGTTTTTGTTGACGGAGTAGACATCAGAGATCTAGATCTATCTTGGTACAGATCTTTCATTGGGGTTGTAGGTCAAGAGCCGATACTTTTCGAAACTACCATCGAGGAGAACATCAAGTACGGATACCCCAATGCGACTTTCGAAGATGTCGTCGCGGCTGCAAAAAAATCGAACGCTGATAATTTTATCAACATGCTTCCCAATGCGTATAAAACCATCGTAGGTGAAAGAGGTGAAATTTTATAATCGTTGAAAGAGTCAACGTTTGACAAATTATTGGTGACGTTTTAGGTGCTCAGTTATCTGGGGGGCAAAAACAACGTATAGCAATCGCTAGAGCTTTGGTTAAAAACCCTTCGCTACTCTTGTTGGATGAAGCTACGTCAGCGTTAGACACCAACAGCGAAGCGAAAGTTCAATCTGCATTGGATTCGGTGAGAGAATGAAATATACTATGAACACAGAAATGGCAACACGCCCATCCAAGCAAATATATGTAATTCAAATTTTCGGAAGTAGTTGGGCTAATGTATTTAACAATTTTAATGCGTTCATAAATATTCAATAGTGCTGTGAAGTTTCTAGTAACTGTCTTGCTCAAACAATGGATCTTTTAATTACTGAAGGACTGGCGACAGGTTGGTTAGTACGTAGGCTCCATGCAATCTTTGCGAAATTTTCCATTTCTTCGGGGGACTCATCTATGATCTTACAAATTTACAAACAGAAACGTCACACGTCACCCTGTCGTAAACCTACCATCCAACTTTCTTACAACAGGCATTGTCATACAATATCTTCAATACTTCGGCACATTATCGAAAAAAAAAAACGGTTCAATTTTGGGAAATGAAAAAACAGTCTAGCTATTTGTAAGGAGTTGCAATTTCTATAACACACAGCATAATTGAGCATTCTAGATTGGAATATATTCGCCGACTGTGAAAATTTTAGGCAAGAAAACAATGTACAACCATAATAGTCGCTCACAGATTGTCGACGATAAAAGGTGCTAACAAAATCGTAGTTCTATCCAAAGGCTCTGTGGTAGAACAAGGGACACACGAAGAACTAATGGCTCTCAAAGGGGAATATCATGCTTTGGTAACCACCCAAGCCAAGTCGGAAGAATTATTAGAAAAAAATTACCAGCGGGAAAGTACCGAAGTTGAAGACGAGGACAGCAACATTAAACTTGTGAAAGAAGAGGTGTGAAAATAAATTTTGCCAAATAAACAAATTACTAATTGTGTCGTTTAAGCTGACCGATGTGGATCAGGATGTAGACATTTTCGTAAAAAAAGCATCGATCTGGTCTATAGTCAAAATGAACGCTCCTGAATGGTTTTATCTGATCGTGGGAAGCATAGGTGCGGCTTTGATGGGCTGTTCGATGCCTATTTTTGCAGTTATATTTGGTAGCATACTGCAGGTGGGTAATATTTAGATTGGTTATGTTCAATCATAACACCATTTGCCTAATACTATTTCTTTAAGTAACTCTATCTTTCCAGGTTCTTGAAAACACGGACGCAGACTACGTGAGATCAGAAACAAATAAATACTGCCTCTATTTTGTCGGAGCCGGTGGCTTGGCAGCCATTTCCACATTTTTACAAGTACGTAACATATCTCCAGACTAGTGGAAATTAAATGTGGCGATACGTTTGAGGTATACATGTTCGGAGTGGCGGGTGAAAAGCTTACGCTAAGACTTCGAAGTCAGATGTTCGAAGCCATGCTGCGTCAAGAAATGGGTTACTTTGATCGCAAAACAAACGGAGTTGGTGCGCTCTGCGCTCAGCTTTCCGGTGAAGCAGCTCATGTTCAAGGGGTACGTCGTCCTCTCAACCGAACATGGTGTAATGATATGCTGTTTTCAGGCCACTGGGGTACGGGTTTCCTCCATCATGAATTCAATGACCGGCCTTGTACTCGCCGTGGTTTTGTCTGTGTACTACCAATGGAAATTGGGTCTGGTAGCGCTGGGTTTTTTCCCGGTAATGATAGGCGGCATATTTCTTCAACGGCAAATGGCATTCGGCGAGAACGAGGAATACCGCATCTCTTTGCAGAAGTCGACTAAGGTAAAGAAACCGCAAAATGTTGATTTTGGATTCTTCGGGGTGTATGAAATATCTATGTATTTTTTTGCAGACAGCGTTGTCTTACATCAATGAAAATTCTTAGAATTGAGCATGTATCTTTAATTCCTCGCTCCCTTTTTTGAAATTTGTACACGTGAATCTATAATTTCTACAGCCTATGTGCTTCTTATTTGTGAAGGTTGCTGTAGAAGCGGTGGGGAACATTCGAACTGTGGCCTCCCTTGGATGCGAGGAGGTGTTTTATCAGATCTATGTGGCGGAACTGCTTCCGCACATCAAGAGAAGTATCAAAGGTACGCACGGACGAGCATTAATTCTTGGATTGTCCCAAGGGCTATCTTTCTTCGCGTACGCGACTTGTATGTACTATGGAGGGTATTTAATTAAAGACAACGAAGTGGAGTATGGCGACGTGTATAAGTAAGTTTACAAAAGCAATGCCAATTTCCCACGGGAGCGTTATTTACATTCTAAAATTATTCGTCTATTAGAGTATGCCAGGCGTTGATAATGGGTACCAATTCCATCGCCAATTCGTTGGCATTTACGCCCAATATGGACAAGGGACTCAGAGCTTCCAAAAACATCATGAATCTCCTTAACCGCGTTCCAAAAATAAGAGACAATCCAGAGGCCGTAGACAAAACTTTGGTGAGTGTTTCGAGAAGAAATTAACGTATCTGATTCAAAACGATAAATAAAAATTTCTCAGAGATGTAGTAAACATGTTTCTGTTCAAGTAACGGGATTGTTCTCTTTAACTAAATAAAAGATAATACATAATACAATTTCAAGGAGGGAAAACATAGTGTCTTTAAAATTGAAATCAAGAACATTTAGTAACATTCCCAATTTCATTGTAGGCTAATGGCAATGTCTAGTATTCCAACGTATCCTTCTCATACCCGACAAGAGAAGACGCAACCATATTGAATGGGTTAGACTTAAATGTTCCCCAAGGTAAAACAGTAGCCCTGGCAGGATCTAGCGGCTGTGGTAAATCTACTATCGTCCAGCTATTGGAGAGGTTTTACGATCCAACCTCTGGAAAAGTTTCTTTGGACGGCGACGACCTCAAAAAAATGACGCTCTCCTCTTTACGGTATGGGCATCGTATCTCAGGAACCGAATTTGTTTTGCAAAACTATAGGCGACAATATAGCTTACGGCGACAACTCCAGAGAAGTTGGTGAAGACGAAATCATCGATGCCGCCAAGAAAGCAAATATTCACAACTTCATTTCATCACTGCCATTAGTAAGTTTCTATTGTCTGTTACGAAAAATCTAACAATTTGTTTTTAGGGTTATAACACCAAACTAGGGGAAAAAGGAACTCAATTATCAGGAGGCCAGAAACAGAGGATAGCAATTGCCAGAGCCTTGGTGAGGAATCCTAAAGTTTTGCTGTTAGACGAGGCAACCTCCGCTCTCGACACTGAAAGCGAAAAGGTAGAAAACGTTTACAATATTCAGGGTGAGACATTTTTCGCTGGCTTTGTAGGTTGTTCAGGAAGCACTGGACAACGCAAAACAAGGAAGAACTTGCATCACCATTGCTCACAGATTGAGCACGATTCAGGACGCGGACTTGATATGCGTCATAGATGGCGGAAAGGTGGCAGAAAAAGGGACACACCACGATTTACTAGAGAAGAGGGGTTTATATTTCAAGTTGCACACTCTTCAGCATAAATAGCTGGTCCTCTGGACCACGGAATTTTTATTAGAACTTATTTTGTGTATAATGTAGTGAATGTTATGTTATGTAGTGAAGATATAAGAGAAATAAATGTATTTGTTTTTTCAATAATACAAGCGTTTCCTCAATCACTTAATATTTATTGAATTTTTCTTTTCTATAAATGGACTGTATCTCACTTTGCGGCGACGTCGCGACCCATGCCGTGAACGTCTACCCCGTAACGCTACAAAATTGTTACTAGCCTAGCAGAAACGTAGACGTTGCCGGTTTGGCGTACAACGCCCTGTTGTCACATTGACTGAAATGTCCGGCATGTTTAAGATACACAAAATTAAAAAGCAATTCACATAATTTTGAACTCAACATACCCCCAGCCTTGAAAGAACCCTCTTTCAAAAAAAAAACAACAAAACAAACATTTCTTGAAAATCAATTTGTCTTAGACAACCTTTGAAACCACTTGAACTGAGTTTTTTTCTCACCCACTTTCGTGAAACAATGGACACAATTTTGCGAATGAACGTTTGATGACACCTTCACTCGTTTTTACATCAGCCACCCGACTAATGTTGTCCTTTCCTGGGTATAACTGAACGATGCGTCCCATTTTCCAACACAAGGGAGGCACATTTTCTTCTTTCACGAGCATCAATGTCCCTTCCTGCAGAGTGTCCCCGCCAGCCTTCCATTTGACGCGCCTCTGAAGTTCAGCGATGTATTCCAGTGACCAACGAGACCAAAAACCTTGTTGGTATTGTTGAATACGTTGATAGCTAGCAAGCATATTTTCAGGTTGCTCGAGCAATCGTGGGTCCGGTAATGAGGTTGCCCTTCTTCCGATCAGGAAATGGGATGGGGTTAAAACGTCCAAGTCAGAAGGATCAGAGGACATTGGACTGAGAGGACGTGAAATTAAAATGGCCTCTATTTGACACAACAAAGCTCTTTTTAAATGGTATTTTACACTTTTTACCCCTGACTCCCATAAACCCCCAAAATGAGGCGAATATGCCGGAATAAAAGACCAATTAACACCTTCTGTCGCAATCAATGTCTTTAAACTGATATGATTATTACGCAAAAATTTTCCCAACTCTCTCAGTTCTGTCTGAGCACCCACAAAATTTTTACCATTGTCTGAAAACATTTTTTCTGGTTTGCCCCTCCTAGACACGAATCTCCTGAAAGTTGCAACAAATGCTTGCGTAGACAGACTTGTTACAGCCTCTAAATGTATTGCACGTGTGCAAAAACAAATAAATAAACAAACATACCCCTTGTACAAACGCGTGCCCCGTCCCAAAGCTATTTTAAAATTGAACGGCCCTGTATAATCAACCCCTGTGGTATTGAATGGAAATTGTGGGATCACTCGTGCCTTAGGTAGGTTTCCCATCTGTATTTCAAAGGACCTAGGTTGAACCTTCGAACACACAACACATTCATGCACCATCTTTCTCACAACATTTCTGCCCTTTAGTGGCCAATAAATTTCCCTTAATGAACTGAGCACTAATTGAGGGCCTGCATGCAGTAGTCTCAAATGTTCTGCCTTAACAATCAATTTTGTACATGGATGGTTTGGGTCTAACACAATTGGGAAGTTTTTGTCATATTTAAATTCTGTAAGCGCTAGTTTTCCGCCTACTCTGATTAATTCGTCGGCGTCTAGAAACGGATTTAAATTTGACAACCAACCCTTTTTTTTCTTCTCACCGGTCTCCAAGATTTTCTGCTCATTTTCGAAACATTCATCTTGTGAGAACTTTATTAACATTTTTTCAGACTCTTGGAGTTCCTTCACTGTCAAATTCTTTGATTCGTGACTATCCAATTTTCTGCAACGTGCCGTAAACCTTAAGCAATATGCAAATACACGTTTCAATTTTGTCCAACTGGAATATCTGGAAAAAATCTCTAGACTATTCTTCTCTGTATTCAAAAAGGCTTTTACTCGCTTCCTCCTTTCTGGAAGTTCCTCTAAAGGTACATTAACACCCTGATTTGGAAAGAAATCTTGTGACAACCATTGTGGACCTTCAAACCACAATTTATTTCCACACAACTTGGAAGGAAAAAGTCCCCGGGATACTAAGTCTGCGGGGTTTTCTTCTGACCGCACATAATGCCAATTGTCTTGATCCGTCATAGACTGAATTTGAGATACTCTATTTGCGACAAACGCTTGGAATTGATTTGCTGGTGATTTTATCCAATTTAATGTTACTGTAGAATCGCTCCACAAAAACAGTTTCCTGAAATTTAACGTCATGGAAGTTTGTACTTCTTTTATCAACCTTGAAAGTAATAATACACCTGACAATTCCAATTTCGGTATAGTTAGTGCCTTTATCGGGGCAACTTTACTTTTTGCACACAATAAGCGAACGACTACACTTCCATCCTTCGTGACAATTCTGACATAGACACATGCTCCAAACGCTTCTTGTGCAGCATCACAAAATCCATGAAGTTCGATGTCCTCTGAATTGTTGCTACCTACATGTCTTGGAATATGCAGCATATTTAATTTCACCATTTCTTGCTTAAATTGTTTCCACTCTTGGGCAATATTGGTCGGTACTTCATCGTCCCAATCCAACTTGAGAATCCACAATCTTTGTAAAATAATTTTGGGAATGACTAACCCAAGTGGATCGAACAGCTGGGCAATTTCTGACAGAATCTTCCGTTTTGTGGTACTTGAATTACTTGTAAATTCCCTCACCCTGTAGGTAAAGATATTTGCCTGACAGTCCCAATACAATCCCAAAGTTTTGTGTTGATGCTCTCCTAGATTAAGAGTTTGTAATTCTGCCTTGGGCCTTACTCCAAATTGTTCCAAGAACTCTTTCTTGTTCGAACTGAACTTTCTGAGCTAAAACCCACCAGATTTTAAAACCTCACAAACACCCTTACAATATCTGAAGTGCCTCTTGAATCGACGAGGCCCCTGATATCAAATCGTCAACGTAGAAATCCTTGCCAATTACCTTTGAAATCTGCGTTTGTTCGCAATTTTTTGCCAGTTCTTGCAAACACCTTACCGCTAAAAATGGACTTGAGGTTAATCCAAACGTCACCGTGTTTAAATTGTAGACCTTGACTTCTTCTGCTGGATTTTCTCTCCACAGTATCCTTTGTAAATAGCGTTGATCTTCCCTAACCCATACTTGTCGGTACATTTTGGCGATATCTGCGCAGAATGCTACTTCATGTTGTCTAAACCTCAACAAAATTGAAATGATATCCTCTTGAATTCTTGGCCCCGAAAATTGCAAATCGTTAAGTGACACACCCGAGTCTGATTGTGCAGAGCCGTCATACACAACCCTTAACCTTGTTGTAGAACTTCCTTCATTTTTCACAGCATGATGTGGTAAGTAATAACACCTTTCATTCGTGATGTCCTCACTTACTTGAGTCATGTGACCTACTTGTTCATACTCTCTCATGTATTCACAATAATCTATATGTAGTTGCTTGTCCCTGGCAAATTTCCTCTCCAAAGAGTAAAATCTCCTCAATGCCATCTCTCGAGAATCTCCCAACTTTTCAATACTCATTTTCAATGGGATTTCAACAATAAATCGACCATCCTGATCACGTCTTGTTGTTGACATAAACAAATTTTCACAATCAACTTCATCCCGTGTCATTCCCTCGATTTGACTTCCACCTGGCTCTTCTAGTTCCCAAAACTTGGCCAGTTGGTCTTGTACCTCTGTACCGATACTTAGGTTGCACACCGTTTTCTTAGGTTTGACTCGAGATCCTTGTCCACTGATGTAGCCCGCTACTACCCATCCTAACCAAGTGTTTTGTAAGACAGGTTTGTTTTCCCCTAATTCGATTCTTCCTACTCTTATGAGTTTCCAGAACACACCTGCACCAATTAACATATCCACTTCATCAGGCAAATGAAATTCACTGTTTGCTAGACAAATATTTCCTGGAATATTTATTGGCCCTAACTCAATTTCACACAAAGGAATCTCATCACTAATTTTTGGAATGATTAAACAACTGATAGGAATTTTGAAATCACCTTTCTGAGAACTGATTTCTACTTCACACCGTTTCGAAATCTTTTCAGTGTTTTGACCAATCCCAACCACACACACATTCGCATCTTTTGTTTTTAACTGAAGTCTGTCACACATTTTTTCAGTGATAAAATTGCTCATTGAAGCTGAATCTAACAAAACCTTGCAATGATGCACATTGCCACTCACATCTTTTATTTTGACAATCGCTGTAGAAAGTAACACCTGACCTTGAGTCCCACAATTTCTACTGGATAGCGCCACAGAGGTTTTACTTCCTTCCTTTGAAGACGCTTCTACAGCCTTTTGTACGTCAGCAATTGGGGCACTTTCAACACTGCCATGTTCAGTTTGGCGTTGGTTATAAAAATGTAATAGAACATTATGCCCTAAACCACACTGCGAACATTTTTTCCCTTGACAATTAAAACTAAAATGCTTGTTTGCATAATTTGTTTCGTTTTATTTGCGCAATTCTCTGGCTGGTTGTTAGCTCCAAAAATTTCTTACATTCGCTGATGTCATGACCGCTTTTACAAATAACACACTTGCTTTTTTCAACCCCAGCAACAAAAACCCTTTGTTTTTGCCCGGTAAAATTTTCCTTCAATTTTGTCCGGGAATTGTTTTCCAAGGTCTCTAACAAGTCTGCACGGCTTTTTAGAAATTGCTTAAAATCTTTTAACTCAGGCATCTCTGTTTTTATTTTAAAAGATTCCCACTCCTTTATGTTACGCGATCAAGTTTAGTGCCTAAATGATACAAAATTAACGTGTCCCAAAATTTAACAGGTTCTCCCAAATTTTCCAAGGCTCGTAAGTTCCTGTCTACGTTATCAATTAAATTTCTCAAACTAGAAGAAGATTCATATTTTATGGGCTGTATATCGTAAATCCCCGTAATATGATTCTGCACCAAAATACGCTTGTTGTCATATCTTTTGCACAAAATGTCCCACGCGATCTCATAATTTAAAGCGCTAAATTCTAATGACTGAATTACCTCCTTTGCTGGAGCCTCAAGTGATGCACGCAAATAGTGAAACTTTTGAATGTCGCCAATCGACTTATTCTTGTGAATTAAACTATCAAACGTGTCTCTAAATTCCAACCACTTTGAGTAGTTTCCAGCAAACGTTGGTAAGTTTATTAAAGGTAATCGTACACCCATCGTTTCATTAGAATTTGACCGTAAATTTTCCTGAAAAATGACAGAGTTGGAATCCGAATGCGTAATATTTTGCAAACACTCATTTTTGTTGTTCGTATCATTAAAATCACCCAAAATATTTTTTGCCTTTGCGACAATATTGTAAAATTCTGTTTGGAAAATTGCCCTTTCATTAAATTGGCTCTCTAAATCTGTTTCCGAACATAATGACTCAATTTCACTTTGATATTGTTCAAAAATATCTAATAACTCGATTATTTTCTCTGTTCTAAATTGCAATTGCATAAACACTTCTTTTTCCGAAGATGCGCTTTCAGTTTGCACATATCCAACAAAGATTTGAAAAGGATCGACTTACAGGTTAACGGCGACTTTTTTTCTAAGTCCGGCCCTTACTGTCTCGTCCTCCGTCGCGTCGTAGCAACGCTGCGTGATCGTACGGCCCGCACGTGCAATTTCCAACGCCGCGCCGCGCTCGCCGATAAACTCCACGGCACCGCAACGACGACCTTCAAACAATGCTTTGTGCACCGCGCCGCTCCGCCTTGTCACAGCTGCGCTTTTTTGCTTGCCGGCGTTCGTTTACGGACTCGTAAACGTTTCCCTCACAATTTTCACACAATTTTCTTTGCGAATACAGACGATCCAACAATCTGTACTTCGCAATTTGCTCGTTTTTCACTTTTGCGGAACACTCGATAATTCTCGCAATTGAAAACTCTCCACTCGATGGATCACAATCCCGTTCGATGGACCACTATGTTTCTTCAATAATACAAGCGTTTCCTCAATCACTTAATATTTATTGAATTTTTCTTTTCTATAAATGGACTGTATCTCACTTTGCGGCGACGTCGCGACCCATGCCGTGAACGTCTACCCCGTAACGCTACAAAATTGTTACTAGCCTAGCAGAAACGTAGACCTTGCCGGTTTGGCGTACAACGCCCTGTTGTCACATTGACTGAAATGTCCGGCATGTTTAAGATACACAAAATTAAAAAGAAATTCACATAATTTTGAACTCAACAGTATTAATCATTGAGTCATATTTATTATTCGCATCCTACTTGTAAAAGTTTGCAAACATACAGAATATCTTTAAGCAGTTGTTTATTCTATATACGACTTAAACTCTTTTGATCGCCTCAATCATAGTTTACTGCTAGGCATTCGAACTATCTTGCTTGTAAAAGTAAATAGAAATCTTTCAAAGCCCATTCCTACAACCTGTGGGGTATCTCAAGGATCAACATTAGGACCATTATTATCTTCCCTCTTTACTAGATAAATTCATAAATGTTGCTGACATGTATATAAACACATGGACAGCGTAAATACTAATAGAAAATTGAGAATTCTATAAATGTGAGAGTAAATCTTAACACCTTGCTAGTCTTGAAGGTGAAGATGTTCAACATTTATTTTCAAACGCTTGTTTTAACTCTCTTACTAGTTACCAATGTAATAAACAGACCCTAATAGACAATTACAATTCTGGAAGAAAATAACATGCGAAATTCTTGTGTCAGATTGAAGTTATTCGGTCATATGTAAGGGAATAGCATTAAATAAACTGAGTAAGAATGAACAAAAAACGTGTATTGCATAGCTATGCACTTGTAAGGATTAAGTCAATATACCGCCTTATCAACGTTACATTGCATCGTACATAGTTTAGAGTTATTTGTATGTCATATGTATAAAGTGTTCGAAAAATAGAGTGACATATTTTACAAAGTGATTTCTTGTTAAAAAAGTATGAAAAAACAGTTTTACTAGGTTCGGTTGAAATTTGGAAATGTTATTTGTTGTATTCAGATTCTTATTAAGCTCTAATATAAAAAATGTTTTTTTTTTGTTTTTTATAATAAGGAATTGCCCTCCAAATATCTTCGCATATTTTTCGAACACTCAGTGTCAGTGTATGTGTTATTTATGGTTTATTGAGCCTAGCTGGATATTTAAAGTTTAAAAGTTATACGCATATCTGTAGGATATTACTTGCATTTTATGTAGTGTTAATTAAATGTATATTTCTTCCCGCTTGAGACAGGAGATCGAACTTCCGTTTCAATATTTGCAAAGTTTACTTTAAGATAAGATTTAGAATTAGCTCATATTAAAGTGTGTGTTTTTTTTTATAAAATCTTAAGAGATTTTTGAAAAATATATTTAGTTTGGCGGTGTATGGAATGTATACATATTTTGTTTCAGGGTTATAATACTAAACTATTAGAAAAAGATACTCAGTTGCCAGGAGGGCAAAAACATAGAAGAGCAATCGCCAGAACCTTGGTGAGGAATCCCAAAGTTTTGCTGTTGGTCGAAGCTACGTCAGCACTAGACACGGAAAGTGAAAAGGTGTGTATTCATATTTAGAGAAGAATATGAAAATAAATTTTTGCGATTGTTTCGTAGATCGTGCAAGAAGCATTGTATAATGCAAAACAAGGTAGGACTTGTATCACTATTGTTCACGGTCTAAGTACGATACAGGACGCCGACGTCATTTGCGTACTCAACGGCGGAAGAATCGCTGAAAAAGGAACTCATAGTGAAATAATTGCCTTTACTATCAGCTCCATACGATTCAGTCCGGATAAGATATTTCTAGTTAGGTTGATTTGTGATTTTAGTGAATTTTCCACTATTGACTTTAATGCATTGAACAAAAATATAAAGTTTAAAATATGAAAATGGACGAAAAATATTTTTGTATGTGTATTTTTCTAGACATAATGATGAATGTCCCAAATTATAAAATTGAATTTTATTTATTATTTCCCTTTCCCTATTGAAAATTGTAGCAATAGTTACCTTTTTTACATTAAAATTATGAGTATAAGATACAAGCGCGGTTGAGCTACTAACCACTAACCACATATTTCGAGGAATATCGCAATTTATTAAAAATATTACATCTAGTTTGTTATTACCTTGTTTAACTACGCACCTGACCAGACACTTATAGACAACATTATCATGATGTTGTTCTAAATTTATCAATAATTATCCATCCATGCGTATGACGATGTATCTTGGGTTTAAATCATCTAATGATCCATTTATTGAAATAATATAACGCAGTTCAGTATGTTCTTGAGGTAAGCAATAAAATTTATTCCTTACTTAATTGTGAGGAAAATGATAACGGCCACGGAAATAGTAGAATTTAGTAGATAAAGTAGAATTCCGAAACATTTTCGAGCTAATGTATCTTTTTTTTTTATTACAGGGAACATGGGAAAGAAGGATAGAAATAAAAAAGGAGCGTCAATAAATAAGTAAATAATTTATTTAATTTTAGTTAGTACTACTTGCTTTAACTTTTAGTAAACCAGAACTTGAAATTTTCAAATGAAATGGTTCTGTGCAAATAACTTTACTCAAAAATAATAAAATATATTTCATCTTGAATTATTTAAATGTAAATTTTACACAAACAAAAATAAATACCAAAAATCCAGTGCCGAAAAGCAAAAATTGATTTATTACAAGTTATTTTTCTTATTCTCCAATTTAACCTAATTAAAAGGTTTCCAGATTTATAGTTCTCCAGTACAAAAATATAAACTTGTATTTCATTGTGCATTACAAATCCTTGCCGATTTATTTTACAGTTTCTTGCTGATTCATAGCTTTCAGTTTTTTTCAACTGTTAAGACAGGTTATAAGTTCCTCCGGTTTATTTATTTTATTATATAATTTGATTTGACTTTAACAAGATCTCTTTCAAAATGGCACAGTTCTCGACAAATTCCGAACTAAGCATTGAAAGTGGTCAGTATATCCTCAATATAACATCCCAAAACCCTTTGTTAATGTTGTCTATAGACGCGCCATATTACAGCCAATTGAAACCAAAATATTTCCTCCTAGGTCCTTCGTACAGCAAAATGAGAAAATTAAGACTCCGTCCTATATACAAATGGTGAGTTGAACTAATTTAAAAAATTACTTTTGAATTAACAACGAAGCTAAACGTTTTCAGCTCAAGTTCTCAACCAAAGGCGATAGATTTCTGATGCTGCTAGGCACTGCAGCCGCTCTAGCTTCTGGAGCTGTTGATCCACTCAACCGACTTTTCTTCGGAGAACTCACTCAGAGCGTCATCGATTATGCCCGTAACTGCTCCGTCAACGCGCAAGTATGTTCAGACTCAACTGACGCGTTTATGGATGCGATTGCTGAGTTCGCCTACAAGAATGCTCTCATTGGAGTTGCCTCTCTCATTCTTTTGTATGTCGCGTCAGAAACATTCAACTACACCGCTATCCGACAGGTCAGCTATTATTCCACTACTCGTGTTATTCACGTAACTTTTAAAATCTGCAGGTGTTTAAAGTAAGATCGCTGTACTTGAAAAGCCTGTTGAATAAAGACATATCGTGGTATGATGTAAACACCTCAGGAGATTTTGCTAGCAGGATGGGAGAGTAAGATAACAATGTAATATTACTATTCATCCCTTAAGTGCCCAGTCTGTCGTAGCGATTTATCGAAATTCGAAGAGGGAATCGGCGAAAGGATTCCCCTCTTCCTAGCACTACAGGGGAGCTTTATATCGTCCTTGGTCCTCGCCATTGTTAAAGGGTGGGAACTGGCTCTGATTTGTGTGGTATCGCTTCCCATTTCAATAACTTCCACAGCAATTATATCGTTTGTAAGTATGTTGTTGCCGAACCTAGGGTCTGAAAACGATCTAGGGTGCAGACCCTAGATCGTTTTCAGCAATTCGTGTGGGATTGGTTTTATGTTTAACGATGGACGACTTATTGAAATATTGTTTAACAATTTTTACGACTATGCCACAGTTTTTCAAATTGGAAAAAAATTAAACCGTTGTCGCTTTCTAATGCTCAAATTTGTAAATAAAATTGTTTACTAAACTAGAAAAAAAAAAGGTAATTATTATTCCAGGATTCGAGAACCTTGATTGAATGACTCATCTCCACGTACATGCGTCATTTTAGAAAAAGATCACAATCAGTGAGCTACTAAAACCAGTGTGGCCAATTTAATTCGATAAGATATCAATATTAGTAATAAAATTGACAATCTCCTAAAAAATATTTATTTATACATGGTTTGCCTGATATTTCTGAGGGAATACTTAGTTTACAAGTGGCAAAGTTTTATTTCAGATTTAGTTTTTTTTTCATACTTTCCGAAATAAAGCCGATGTTTAAACGGAAATCGATGCCCGAGGTTTCTTGAAATTATAAATTTGAATCTGTTCTTAATTTCCCTCTTACTTATAGGGGGCGATACCCGTATGTGCTTTCTCACGTTGAAAGGTTCATGACTTATTGTACAACCCTGTATTACATTTTTGGTAAAAAAAAAATGAATGTCTCAATCATTTCTATATGAAAGTTGTACTCTTGTTAGAAGTCGCTTGAAGCAACCGTTTACGTTTGGTTCGGAATAATTGATGCATGTAATTTTAAAAAAGCGAAACAATTATATTAAAAAGAAGAGGATCATGTACAATAGTAAGTTTATTTTTCAATGTGTTTTGTTTCTGCTTTCATATAAAAAAATAGAATCACTAATATGATTTTGATCTAGAGTTAGTATGTAATCTCACTATTGTTGATTACTTGAAGAATTCGATCAACAATCAACTTTTGACTTAAACGGATTATGAATTGTGGCATTTATAATACGAAATCTCTAAAGAGTATTAAATCAAATTTTGTACGGTTGCTAAGTCTGCAACTTAATTTTGAATCTTCTTCATTTTTCAGTTCTTGGGTTCTGGTAATTTGACTACAAAATTTGTAAATCTGAAAATTCAATCAAGACTTGACAGATTGCCTTTTACTTTAAAAATCAAAAACCTATGTTTGACTTCAACTGACTTCGGAGAGTGCCATTTTCTATACGTGGACACAACGTTCTCACTTTTAAGACTTGAAAGATAAAAGGGTGGTTAAAGTGACGTTTTTTGTGAATATTTTCGAAACCTCTACAGACAGTTAATCAAATTTTTTAGGGTTGCTTCAACTTGTACTAAAACTTAATATTGCATTTAATTCAATAGCACCATTACTAGTTCATAAGAACGTATCAACCAGCGCAATGTACATTTCAGTTTATTACCAAACTCTCTAAAAAGGAGCTGGACGCCTATGGTGCGGCGGCTGCCGTTGCTGAAGAGGTGCTTTCCTCTATTCGAACAGTGGTCGCATTCGGTGGACAAAACAAAGAAAAGGAACGGTAATGATCAATGGAATCTCTCACGCCGTATTGCTGAACCACTCGTGTTTTAGCTACGACAGCAAACTTATCACTGCCAGGAAATGCAGCGACAAGAAGACATTTTTACAGGCCAACTTCTACGGAATATATTGGTTTTTTATTTTGTCCAGTTACGGTCTCGCATTTTGGTACGGCATCAAACTGATGCTCAGCCAACGGGACTGGGACGATCCCGTTTACACCCCTGGAAATATGGTTACCGTGAGTAAGTCTTCTTCAAGTTTCGAATTTTGGTGAAATTTTTCATTTTCAGGTGTTTTTCAGCGTCATGACAGGTAGTCAAAACTTTGCTATTGCGGCGCCGTTCATCGAATTGTTCGCTGTTGCCAAATCGGCCGGTGGTAAGATATTCCACATCATTGAGTCGAAACCAGTGGTCAATTTATCGAAGGGCAGCGGCGAAAAGGGCGATGGTGTTCAGGGAAACATCAAATTTTCAGACGTCAATTTCAGTTATCCTTCAAGAAATGACGTACCAGTAAGTATCCAAATCAGGTTCATACCCCATGATCGAGGATCGATAGTTTTTTGTTTTTGAAAATTTCTTGGATTTTCGAGCACCCCTGTATTGAACTTAAATATTGTGAACGATTCAACGTGGCTGTTTTCACTAACATTATATGACAACACTGTTAGATTCGCTATTAATTACTTATTTATTTATTATTCATTTTTTTAAATTCAAAAAATTTTTCAATATTCAAAACAGAAAATTTGGGATTCAAGTGATCTCTCCCATTAGGGTTATAAATAAAGCAAATGCAACAATTCCCTACTTTTCTAAATTACATTTAGTCGACACACTCAAGCAGAATCCATAGACAAAATTATAGTAATGAAGATGACTTCTTCTTCATCATGTGAGTTTTATTATAAATGTATAAATTAAATTCGTTACCAAAGAATATACTTATGTTTTTATATTCTTTAACAGCAACTATCAATTCCTAAAGTCAATGTGGTCAATCGAAACTAGCCGATGTCTGTCATGGTTAAATCGCCTTAAATTTAAGCCCGTGGTAGTTTAATTTGAAAGTGTTATGAAAAACGGTTTTTGTTTTACTAGATCTTGCAAGGACTTAATTTGGAAATAACGGCAGGAGAAACGGTCGCCCTCGTTGGAAGTTCTGGATGCGGAAAATCGACCGTATTACAATTGATCCAAAGATTTTACGACCCGAATGGAGGAAAGGTAAATCTTTCAAAACAATAACTTTTACAAAACAGATACATGAACACAATGCGGAAAATCAATCATGAATCAAAGTTTGTTATATTGTCATAGGTTTTTGTTGACGGAGTAGACATCAGAGATCTAGATCTATCTTGGTACAGATCTTTCATTGGGGTTGTAGGTCAAGAGCCGATACTTTTCGACAATACCATCGAGGAGAACATCAAGTACGGATACCCAAATGCGACTTTCGAAGATGTCGTCGCGGCTGCAAAAAAATCGAACGCTGATAATTTTATCAACATGCTTCCCAATGCGTATAAAACCATCGTAGGTGAAAGAGGTGAAATTTTATAATCGTTGAAAGAGTCAATGTTTGACAAATTATTGGTGACGTTTAAGGTGCTCAGTTATCTGGTGGGCAAAAACAACGGATAGCAATCGCTAGAGCTTTGGTTAGAAACCCTGCGCTACTCTTGTTGGATGAAGCTACGTCAGCGTTAGACACCAACAGCGAAGCGAAAGTTCAATCTGCATTGGACTCGGTGAGACAGGTGACACAGAAATTGCAACACTTTCATCCTAGCGAATACAGGTATTATAAATTTTCGGAAATAATTGGGATAATGTATTTAATAACTTTAATGCATTAATAAATATTTAATAGTGCTGTAAAGTTTCTAGTAACTGATGTATGCTCCATGCAGGTTTGCAAAATTCTCCATCTCTTCGGGGGACTCTTATATGACCCCAATGACCTCACAAATCCACAAAAAAAAAAGATCACACTGTTGTAGACCTACTATTCAACCCTCTTGCAGCAGACATTGTTAAACAACGTTTTCGATGCCCCCTCCCCAAATTATCGAAAAACTGTTCATTTTGCGAAAATGAAAAAACTGTCTAGAATGTAAAGAGGTGCAATTTCTATAGCGCACAGCATAATTCAGCATTGTAGAATGGTATATATTTGGCGACTGTGAAAATTTTAGGCAAGCAAACAATGTACGACCATAATAGTCGCTCACAGATTGTCGACGATAAAAGGTGCTAACAAAATCGTAGTTCTATCCAAAGGCTCTGTGGTAGAACAAGGGACACACGAAGAACTAATGGCTCTCAAAGGGGAATATCATGCTTTGGTAACCACCCAAGCCAAGTCGGAAGAATTATTAGAAAAAAATTACCAGCGGGAAAGTACCGAAGTTGAAGACGAGGACAGCAACATTAAACTTGTGAAAGAAGAGGTGTGAAAATAAATTTTGCCAAATAAACAAATTACTAATTGTGTCGTTTAAGCTGACCGATGTGGATCAGGATGTAGACATTTTCGTAAAAAAAGCATCGATCTGGTCTATAGTCAAAATGAACGCTCCTGAATGGTTTTATCTGATCGTGGGAAGCATAGGTGCGGCTTTGATGGGCTGTTCGATGCCTATTTTTGCAGTTATATTTGGTAGCATACTGCAGGTGAGTAATAGTTAGATTGGTTATGTTCAATCATAACACCATTTGCCTAATACTATTTCTTTAAGTAACTCTATCTTTCCAGGTTCTTGAAAACACGGACGCAGACTACGTGAGATCAGAAACAAATAAATACTGCCTTTATTTCGTCGGCGCCGGTGGCTTGGCAGCCGTTTCCACATTTTTACAAGTAAGTTTCGTAACATGTCTCTAGCGTAATGGAAGTTAAATGCTAGGATACGTTTCAGATGTACATGTTCGGAGTAGCGGGTCAAAAGCTTACGCTAAGACTTAGAAGTCAGATGTTCGAAGCCATGCTGCGTCAAGAAATGGGTTACTTTGATCGCAAAACAAACGGAGTTGGTGCGCTCTGCGCTCAGCTTTCCGGTGAAGCAGCTCATGTTCAAGGGGTACGTCGTCCTCTCAACCGAACATGGTGTAATGATATGCTGTTTTCAGGCCACTGGGTTACGGGTTTCCTCCATCATGAATTCAATGACCGGCCTCGTACTCGCCGTGGTTTTGTCTGTGTACTACCAATGGAAATTGGGTCTTGTGGCGCTGGGTTTCTTCCCGGTAATGATAGGCGCTATGTTTCTTCAACGGCAAATGTCATTCGGAGAGAACGAGGAATACCGCATCTCTTTGCAGAAGTCGACTAAGGTAAAGGAACCGCAAAATGTTTTGGATTCTTCGGGGTGCTAGCAGCTATACGTGTATGAAATATCTGTGTATTTTTTTGCAGACGGCGTTGTTTTACATCAATGAAAATTCTTACAACTGAGAAAGTATCTTTAATTCCTCGCTACCTTTTTTTAAATTTGTACACGTGAATCTATAATTTCTACAGCCTATGTACTTCTTATTTGTGAAGGTTGCTGTAGAGGCGGTGGGGAACATTCGAACAGTGGCCTCCCTTGGGTGCGAGGAGGTGTTTTATCAGATCTATGTAGAGGAACTGCTTCCGCATATCAAAAGAAGTATCAAAGGTACGCACGGACGAGCATTCATTCTTGGATTATCCAAAGGGTTATCTTTCTTCGCGTACGCTACTTGTATGTACTATGGAGGGTATTTAATTAAAGGCAAAGAAGTGGAGTATGGCGACGTGTATAAGTAAGTTTACAAAAGCAATGCCACTTTCCAACGGGAGCGCTATCTACATTATAAATTTATTCATCTATTAGAGTATGCCAGGCCTTGATAATGGGTACCAATTCCATCGCTAATTCGTTGGCATTTACGCCCAATATGGACAAAGGACTCAGAGCTGCCAAAAACATCATGAATCTCCTTAACCGCGTTCCAAAAATAAAAGACAATCCCGAGGCCGTAGACAAAACTTCGGTGAGTGTTCCGAGAAAAATTTAACGTATCTGATTCAAAATGGTCACTAAAAACTTCTCAGAGATGTAGTAAACATGTTTATGTTCAAGTAAATAAAAGCTAATACATAATAAAATTTCAAGGAGGGAAAACATAGTGTCTTTAAAATTGAAAGGATATCAAGAATATTTCGTAAAAAATAGCAAAATCCTTTAGTAACATCCCCAATTTCAATGTAGGCTAATGGCAATGTCGAGTATTCCAACATATCCTTCTCATACCCGACAAGAGAGGACGCAACCATTTTGAATGGGTTAGAATTAAATGTTCTCCAAGGCAAAACAGTAGCCCTGGTAGGATCTAGCGGCTGTGGCAAATCTACTATCGTCCAGCTATTGGAAAGGTTTTACGATCCGACCTCTGGAAAAGTCTCTTTGGACGGCGACGACCTCAAAAAAATTACGCTCTCCTCTTTACGGTCCCATTTGGGCATCGTATCTCAGGAACCGAATTTATTTAGCAAAACTATAGGAGACAATATAGCTTACGGTGACAACTCCAGGGAAATTGATGAAGGCGAAATCATCGAAGCCGCCAAGAAAGCAAATATTCACAACTTCATTTCATCACTGCCATTAGTAAGTCTCTATTATCTGTTATGAAAAATCTAAAGATTTGTTTTTAGGGTTATAACACCAAACTAGGGGAAAAAGGAACTCAATTATCAGGAGGCCAGAAACAGAGGATAGCAATTGCCAGAGCCCTGGTGAGGAATCCTAAAGTTTTGCTGTTAGACGAGGCAACATCCGCTCTCGACACCGAAAGCGAAAAGGTAGAAAACGTTTACAAACCTTCAGGGTGAAACATTTTTCGCTGGCTTTGTAGGTTGTTCAGGAAGCACTGGACAACGCAAAACAAGGAAGAACTTGCATCACCATTGCTCACAGATTGAGCACGATTCAGGACGCGGACTTGATATGCGTCATAGATGGCGGAAAGGTGGCAGAAAAAGGGACACACCACGATTTACTAGAGAAGAGGGGTTTGTATTTTAAATTGCACACTCTTCAGCATAAATAACTGTTCCTCTCTTAAGAACTAAATTTCCCTATTTTGTGTATAAGGTGTCAAAATTATGTAGTGAAGATATAATAAATAAATGTATAAATCAATGAGGCATATTTATTATTCACATACTACTTATAAAAGCTCGCAAACAAACATAATCTCCGTAAGCAGATAGTTTATCCTATATAGCAAGACAATGACAATATTATAATATATAATATAATATATATAATGAAATCCTTCGACGAATATCCCGAAACCAGGAAACTGAGTTCTCCATAGATCAAATTTTTTTGTATATCCTTTTTGCTGATACTCCTAGCGAATTTGTAACAATCTGGAAAAATGACAACCCTAACTAGCACTTTCCGTTATTTGCTTTAATCATGATGGATTATAACTTGAATTATCTGCTGCTTACCACAACAACTTCATCGCCTGAAAACGTAAAAACTCTCTCTTGAGTGAGTCCTTCCACTATTGTCGTGCGTATAGTCAAAATATTTCCATCGAGTTGAGCAGTACTCTGAAACATGTTTTGTGAACAAAAAAAAAACTTTAATATCTTGAAAATATTATAGGTGATATATGAGTTCTGGGGATCTGAAGACAGGACCATGTCTCAAAGTCTCGAATTTATAGCGCAATATGCATTGATATATTAATTTCTTAAATAAGAACAAGTTAACATAATAATACTTTTAAAATAGATTCTCAAGATAACCTGTCTGTAATAGATATGATCTCGAAATTTTCAAACATATATCTTTTTTATGCATTCTATATTAAGTAACATTAGAACCTGTTTGCATGAGTTATTCTGAGTTTTTTTGTGTCCTGTTTTGTTTCGTTGCCGAACTTGTAATTTCCATTTTTATTGTAGTTATTTTGTTATTAAAAGCACACAAACGACTTTTACTTAATTTAACTGTTATTGCATTATAAGTGCAGACCTTTGTTAGGAAGAAACATTGTATTTTGTGTAAACAACAAAATAAATAGATACATAAGAATTATAGTTTTGAACATTTGATAATATGTGATATTTCGTACATTACATCACACAATCAGCTTTGTTTTACATAACAATAAAGGGAACTGTCAAAATTACCGTAATTGGATGGCCACTCGGAAGAGTTTCAGTTGTTTCTTGTCCAAAAAGAAATGTCGTACGTCTTCCGAAGGCGTCAATGATCACTTTAGATTCGTCCGCCTCTAATATCATACTAATGCCTTCTTCCGTAGTTTTCTTGGCGTTCTCTGGAGTGTCTCCTAACACAATAAAAAGAACATTATATCCACATTATTAAGTGTATGTCCTAAAGGCGATGGTAAAGTAGGTAGTCAATAAAACCTTTCCAAAAATCAGTGTACCTAACGCTGTTTAGTACACCCATAAAAATGTATTTTTCTACTCCCGTCTCTAAAATACCTAAAATCACCCATCGATCTAGCGTGCGGGAAGCGTTACTTTACCACGTCAGTTTCGTTTCCCATGAATCCGAGCTACTTCGGACATTTCCGGAATTTTACCGCACGGATTTGGTAGCAATAGGATGTTTTCGGAGATATTTCCCATGCTTTGAATTTTGACGTTTGTCAATTCTGACGGTCATGTCAATGAATGTATTCGTGTTGTTTTGCGAAAATGTATCCAAAAACTAATGGTCGTAGAAAAAGTAAAGTATGCAACACATTCGGTAAAATTTTTAACTCACTCGTTTATTAAAAACTTGCTCCGTCGCGCTCCACTCGTGAATCAAATCCCGTTTACCGCACTTGTTGCATATTATACTATTTCAGTTCACAAAAAGTAACTTTTGTAACAGAGTGCGTAAATCCTTATTTTGAAGGTATTTTCTTCATTGTCTTTAGTGAGTGTTAATATGGTAGACATAAATTTTTGTGTGTTAACAAGACCAAAAAATAAATGTTCATAAAATTACGTACGTAAAGTCAAGAAGTGGCGACGCATCCACACTAAAATTGCGAAAAGTCAATGGCACACATCTCTTTGACCATACAATTCGTTAAGATTTACAATTAATTTAGTTAAAGCAAAATGGGAGCTTCATGATTTTTTTTTTTGGATGGCGAATCACTCCTTGGACCATGCTTTTTGAAACACCTGTGCCTGTGCTGACAATACAGCCAAGCCAATATCAATATCAGTATATCAGCAGACGGGCACGGATTGGCCACAAGGTTTAGATTTAAAAAAAACATACAACTAATTTTTCTACAATTTGTTAAGATTTGAAAAAAGGTTAAATTTGGTTATCTTTTTGATGATTTTTGTTGACACCTTATTCAAAATCAGTTTCTATAAAAAGTGTTACCAAATTAAGCTCTACAAATGGAGGAGGTATTAGATCTGTTACAGTTACGGTTACAGTCTTATAGACAGGAATGTAATAAAAAGTGACAAACTGCGGATTGTACTTTCAATTCTTTTTAAGGCCCATTTAATTCCCATAAATTTGATCTGGCCCATCTCCTAGTTCCAGATTAATGACAGAAACTTCTAAATCAGGATTTGCAGAAAAAAACAAAAACTCGATTTAAACATGGACATACCCTAAAAACGGTCCAAATTTGATTGCTTCTTGTAATAATTTAACCTCGCATCAGATACCACGAGAAAGAAAGGGGTCAGCTACTTGAAAGAAGCATGTTTTTTATAAACGTATTTTTGTTCTTAGCTCAAATTATTCAGCACTTTTAAATTTGCCTTTATTACGTTTCTTTGAGAAATTAATGTTCTTTACAATTTATTTCGCATCAAGAAATAAATGTTTTCCTAATGCGGAAACGTTTCACCGCCATTTAAAGTCAACATTTTACCTAAACAATTGTAATAAAGAAATTTCACAAACCACACCTGTACAGCGCCGAATTGGATATTTTTATAGGAAGTAGACGCAGACTCTGGGGCGCATGCAATTTTAATAAAACATAATGGTAAGTTCCCCATTTCTTACCATTTCAGAATTATAGGGTGCTTTTCAAAAATGTACATTCTTAAAAAAATCGATGGAACGTTTTTGGTATCAAAAATTTTAATTGTGTTTCCATGAAAATATGTCGGAGGTGCTTTAATGGTATAAGTATAATATTTCTTAAATTAAAAGTTTACTAGTTAACAATAGAAAAGTGCTCCATTCTAAATATTATTATATTTGGAAACAAGGATTTAGACTATTAGTTTTTTTTAGAATAGTATTTCAATTTAATGGGATATGACAGCTTGTTTTTTAAAAGCCTGGAAGAGACAGCAAACAAATTGTACGATGACCAATGCCCTGAGCGGAAACAACCTATCAAAAACATTTTATTGTTTGTAAAGTGGCCAAATTTAAGAACAGAGGGTCAAGAAACATCAAACATATATATTTGTTTTCTACCATTCAGCTTATTTGTTCAAAAATTAAAACTTAAATTTTTTAAATTTTGAGTTCTGTTCAGTGATACAAAAAGTCGATATACTGCCAAATTCTACGCACATAAGTGCTTTGGAAATATCTTCATAGGAGGATAAAAAAAATTACAGCTATTTTTAAAAACGTATATTTTCAAAAAATACGTTATAACTCTAAACTAATTTGGACTGCAGAATTTGAAAATCTCAAATTGTCTACTTAAATAAGGTACCCTCGTCGCACCTTGCTAGAACATACCGTTTTTGAGAAAAATGTTTTTGAAAATGTTTACAATCGAGGTGCAGATAATCATTAGTAAGCCCGACTTTACCTTCGTAAGCAACCTTTTTGAGCACCATCTTTAAAATTTAATTTTTCTAATTTTTATCACAATAATTATATCGATAGTTTGCAAATATTGCAAATTTGAGATTTTATTGTTAGCACTCGCTTTATAAAATAAACAACACCCAATAAGAAATAAAACCTTGGAAGATATTTGCTACCTACGTAAGATTAAACTCGGAACACGATATCAAAAGTCAGAAACGAAATATGCAATTATATTTCTCACCTAGCGACAGCATGTATTCGTAAATATTTTCCTGGCTGACGAGTTCATATTTGCCACTTATCGCCGTCATTTTGCACCTAAACCGAACACGAAACTGCTCGTCTTCAACGGACCGTTAAAAATGTCGGCCTGTTTTGTTGATCCTTTAAATGCCGTAATTCTTGCCGAAGGTCTTCCACCGTGGCGAGTCCGTGCTAAATAACAATCGGTTTAAATTCGTTTGTAGTTTATGAGTATTCGTATTTATATCAGGGCAGGACCAGCGAAGAAATACGCGATTAGGCTGTATCTGGTCGTTATCTTAATTTGGACAGCTAATTTGAGTGCAATGTTTTCGAAAGATTAGCCAAATTTGCTTTTCGTTGACTTGTCGGTAGCATTTGATCAAATACATTAAACGCTCTTTCGAGGCTCTCGTCACTGGTGCGGTGTGATTAACTCCAGCTCTGTCTAATAATTGAAATTTAGTAATTTAATCTCTGCACAATGCTAGAACAACATTTTTGCCTCCGTCCTGTCCATCTGCAAAGCATTGTGTAGTACTGCAATTGCAACTAGGCAACTACTAGTTCTTCAACAGATTTTGAACTTACGAAAGTCTCTAATTGAAGGCTTCCTTTCTTTCATTCAAAAAGTGATTCGGGTGGGCGTGCACTCACTTGCTTAAGGTGACTGTCACCAGAAAACTTTGGCGTAGTCGTCATAGATATGCTACCTAAACCTTTTAAGTGAAACTGGAAGGTATAAATGGTATAGTCTATCTCAATCTTCATCCTGTTAACTTTCGATGGACCCTCCCCAATAAAACTTTATTATTACTACAGTTATTGGGTATAGGAGATTTAATTACTTTCAAGAAATTAAATGATAAAGATTAGACAACAGATCCATAATTTAGCTTGATGAAACAGGATTCGATACGCACCACACTGTATTCAAAGGATGGGTTGATTCCACTCAAAACAGTTAGAGGAAAGCACCTTCAAATAAAGGAAGTATCACCGTAATACACGCTAGGTCAGAAGACGGATTTGTCCTAAACTGCTTGCTGTTTGAAAAAAACATTAAGGATTCTAGTTTGGATTATTGTTCAAGTACCGAATATCTTCAATATCTTATATCTTCAAGGGCTGACACCATGTTGCCAATGTCAATGATCGTCATTTTCAATATTTTTCTTTGGATTCCAAAGGATAAATTAGAATTTTAATTCAATAGACGTTATGTAGTTTTGCATTATTACGGTTTGGAGAATATAAAGTCAGTCTCAATTTGTATCAGTTATGAAATGAAATAAGACACAATATTTAAAGTTATAACATTTTTCATATAATATATACTATAGCTCCAAATATTGCGTTTCTGCTAGACACGGTGATATCGAAGATGCAACTTTGGAGTTTATGTTATATTAATACTATGTTAATAAACTAATGACTGCATAAATTTATCAATGTGTTGCACACTACACCTTTTCTACGACGATTAATGTTTTCTTACATTATGTTAAATATAATACATTAATAAAATAAAGATGACTCTAATTATATTTTCATTCAAATCCTAGCCTTTTCATTAAACTTACTATTACAATAAAATTAATTATTATTTAAAGAATAATAATTATAAAATAAGGTTTTTCAAAGTTTTGAATTTTTCATACACAAAGAACATATATGAAATCGAACTTCATTTTTTTACCGCCTTTAAAACAGTATCTGCATAAACTCGCTAACAACAAAATTTACTAATAAAAACAATATTAGGACAATTTTGAATATTGTTGAATTAGGGAATTATTGTCTCACGCGTTAGATATGCATGCAGCGATTAGATTTTCTTCAATTGAGACCTGCACAAATTCAAAACTGTTATAAATTCCATTTCCAATATTTTTCTTCCAAACGCGTCAAACGGGCAGAAAGTTCCGGTTGATCAATTTTGCGAATCCGAATTAAAATACCATTTTTCAACTCCCTACTCCAAAATACAGAATAACACATCAGCTTCGTTACCCATGGTCACGAACCGCTTTGCAAATTTCCGGTCACAAGTTTGGAAAAGCGTGATTAAAGTGTTGTTCTTCAACCTTGTTGCATAATATACTATTTTCTAGTGCCTTCTCTAAAATACCCAGTAATCAAATTGATTTGGAAATCACAAACATAAATGATTTACACATGCGGTTTTATGCTATAAATAAGACCACTATACACACGATGAACTTTTAATAGCAATGTTTGAGGTTCAAGTGTATTTTTGTTTTAATAAAATTTGCTTTAAGTCTATTGCCACGTTTCTTCAATAACCCTGATCGAGTTATAAGTTTAAGAAGGCATGCACAAAGTGCCAGTTTATAACATCAGCTTTCTGGTACTTTCGCTACGGGGAGCCAAAACCGTGACTGAAGTGTCATTTATCAAATTTTTAGCATAATGTACAGTTTGTTATCACATTTGAACGTTCACAGACACATTTAGCTACTCGGCGGATATTGCAAAATGGTCTGACGAAAACATAACGCTAACCGCAACTGGCATTATTTTTCAAGCGAAAGAAATAAATGAATTATGCCATTTTCGAGATAAAATTACACTCGTCGGCCCAATTTACGCAAACGTTAATCGGTCGCTTTACGTAGGTAAAAATTTGTTCTAATTTATCCGAGCGGTGTGTTTAGTTTTCTACGGCACTTACTAACGGCTTGTTTTTCGGAACGCTACGCATGCACGATTTGTCTCAATTCGTTCTCGCTGTCAATGAGTGGAAGCTAAAAAAAGACAAAGCTGGAAATAGTATACACTAGCCGACAAATAACTACGCCGTTTTTGGCTCTGGTACACAAAAGCGTTTAAAAACAAATTCTTTATGAAATGAAATTAATCTTTTTCTAATCCCTTCTGTAAAATGCCTAATTACCCACCAATCTAGCGTGCGGGAAGCGGCACTTTACCATGTAAGTTTCGTTTCCCACGGATCCGATTTTACCGCACCGGTTTGGGAGCAATCGGATGTTTTCGGAGATATTTCTCACGCATTGAATTTTGACGTTTGTCAATTCTTGCAGTTATTTCAGTGAACGTATTCGTGTTGTTTTGGGAAAATGTATTCAAAAACTAACGGTCGTAGAAAAAGTATAGTACGCAACACGTTAGGTAAACTTATTAACTCACTCGTTTATTAAACACTCGCTCCGTTCGTGTCAAATAAACTTGCGAGTCAAATACCGCACTGGTTACATAATATACTATTTCTGCTCCGTACTCTTTGACGTTTGTTGATTTTAACGGTCAGATGCCATTAAGTGAATCGATTCAAACTGTTTTACAAAAGTGGAGTTCATCGAACTTCTGGTTCAACATCTTTATTTAAAAATTTCGATAAATAACTAATGCTGCACACTGATAGAAAAAATATTTTGTTAATTTTATCTTATTTAGAATTAAAAACTAGGGCAACTTTCTATGAGGATATATATCATTAATATTCCTAGTTTTCGATATATCTGAGCATTTGCCTCTACAAATCCACCTTTATGTCGAATCAGTCGGAGTTAACCATGACAAAGTAGGAAAGAAATGATTTTCTGCTGTCACATCAGAAAATTATTTATACACTGGAAGATTATTTAACATTGTTTTCTATTTAAGGATAATCTTGCAAAAGTTTACAATTATCTTCAAAAACCGACACCATCACACAAAAGAAAATTATAGAAGCTTTCAATAAATCTGTACTTTTTCTTAGACTGTCATGGTTAACTCCGAGTCACGAACGTGCAAACTATTAGGTCTATTTCCAGGAAAAATATTGAAATGGCAAAATTTAGAAAACCAGAACTGTCCGGGATATACAAATCTATATTCAGCCAGGCACCTCCAAACTGCTGTCTTCAGAGTCCGTAATGTTCAGATATATATATATATATATATATATATATATATATATATATATATATATATATATATATATATATATCAATTGGATTAGAAGCAAATTAAGCGAATTTGGAATAAGAGCTAGAATGCCTGTTACTGCTCCTTTGTTAACTAAGCCACATCGTGTGGCACGTTTAAAGTTCGCAAGAGAACATGTTAATTGGGATATTAACGACTAGGCTGATATTCTTTTTACGGTTGAGTCAAAATTTTCACTTTTTGGATCTGATAGACGTGCTAGGGTGAGATTTCTTCAGTGTAACATAAGAGTAGTCAGAAATATTGGAGGTAAGAGTTATTTTAGACTTAAACTCAATCGAACATGTTTGGAACTACCTAGGAAGATGCATAAGAGCTCGTAATATTGCTCCACGCCATCTTGATGAGTTAGGAAATGTTTCAAGAGAAAAATGGGAAAACTTAATCTTAGAATAAATAATAATAATACGTAATTGATAAGAAGAGATGTCATTACTGAATTACATACTGAATTGAATTGTAAAAATTCTCTTTGGAATTTGTTATTTTGTTACTTTACATTTTTAATTTATTTTTCAAATAAATGTTATTTTCATTACTTTTGCTCATTATGTTCTGATTTTTCCATTTGGTGAAATCAGCAAAAACAAAACAAAGATTCCTAAATATAACCCCTTCCCATTAAATGTTAACAAGAAATATGATTAGGCGTATACCACTTACGCGATGCTTTTTGGGACGAGTGTAAAATAAATTTCCAATATGTATTTATAGGATGTCCCATATAAAAAAAGTTACTCTTTTATGTGTAGATCAACCGTTGAATTCTATGTAAAAAAGGTCTTTGGAAATTTTTTCATAAAAAAAAAGTTACAACGATTTTTTTAAATGCCCATTTTCGAGAAGCATTTAGCATAATGCGGAAACAGATCTCGGTTTTCAGCATTAAACACCAATTAATTGGACTCTCATATTCTTTAACAATCGCAAACTTAGGTCACGCTTTATTTTCAAATACAATGTCTATATTCATAAGGGGCTAAATTGCGCTGTTAAATTTATTCCACGCAATGCTGCGTATGGTCTGTCTCGAAGTATATCACCTTAACTTTTGACGGCAAGCATCAGAACATTTTTGCCGTTTTAAAAATATAAAGACTAAATATTTTATTATTTTTATTTGGGTTTATTAAAATTACATTAGTATTAATAGACAATACGATGATACCAAATACCTCAAGAGGTACGATTTCATTTTGTTCAACTCTCAGATTCTTCATTAAGATTACTTACAATGTGTTTTATATTATTCTGTATGAAAATTTAAGAAATTTCAATTTTAAAATCTTTGGTACTGTATTTTTCCAGTCCAAGGTAGGTATATAATGAATGACATTTTTAGTTAAATTTATTACGCTAGTATTTAATGTAGGAGCAACATTTCTGCTCTCATATTTGAATGTACTTGGTGCCACAAATGTTCTTAAACAGTAAAACAGTATGCCCCATCGATTCAGCTAAACTATCACAGACCTATTATTCCTATAACTGTATATAAAATATCATTTTGTAACAAATATCCTTGAATTTCAGTTTTTTTATTATTATATATTATATAATTATTTATATATTACATATATATTATAGTTATATATTACATTGAAATAAAATTATTATCAGGAATATTTTTTAGAAGATAATTGTAAAGGAAGTCTTCAAAAAGTCCTTCACTTGTGTCTTGATGTGATATATCAAATCCCTCTTCTGATCCAGCGGTAATTATAGTGATGCATTTTCTTTTATTTGAAGGTGCTCTTGCCTGATAGTTTCTACTGGAACCAACCCATCCTTTGGATACTGTATCGCGTGTATTGATCTAAGTTTCATCTATTTCAATTACACATTTGTGTTTTGATATATACTTTTTAATTTTCTGAGAGTATTGGGATATTGGAGATGGTGCTGTTGACTAACTTTACTGGACAGACTAATAAATGAAGATATAAGACTGAATATAGCTACTTATGTTATGGATACCATCGAAGCCAAGAAATTGAGATGGTACTGACAAATCTGCTGACGTTCATTCATAAACTTTTTTCACAAATTGTTTTGTATCTAATGAGGAGCGACGGTAAGAAGAACACTGTCACTGATAATCAGCCGACACGTGGTCGACATCTACCTGACTACCCTTCCTTACCTGCCTTGGTCCATGTTAGGCATGATTTTTAAATTAATCGATTTTTATGAAATTAAATGTGATTTGCAACACTGGATAATATTAGATCTCTCTCAAAAGCAACAGAGTTTGTGTAAAAGCGTCAATTCAGCGTTGTAACCTGCTTATGCGCAGTTTGGTTGTGTTGGTCGTCGTGCTACTGTGTTCCCGGCTGTTGTCTTGCTTGTTGCGCCTCTCTAATGTTCTAGAACATATAAATATGGAAAGAAGACATTGTGTGAACAATCCAAATAACTTTTGTTATTTGGATCTGTGGTAGTTATGTCGTAGTAAGTTTCGGTGTTCCTATGATATGGCGAAAGCCTGGGAATCACAGTGATGATTGTTATATTTGTTAGTGTAATGTTCAAGGATTCGACAGAAAAAATAAGAAACACATTGTGTATCTCAATCTTGACTCTGTTATGCGACCAGTTCGTCGTGGACCAGATACCTACCGCCCCAAAAGAACTAGAAAAGAGCTATCAAATAAGGGGAATCTAATTCCGACCCAGATGACTCAGATTTCAGAGCCCGAAGCGCGAATTAAATGATTTAATTAGAGACTTGCACCTTCCAAAGGATACATCCGAATTGTTTGTGTCCAAACTTCATGACAAGCATTTACTGGCACCTGGCATCACATCAAGCTTTTACCGGAATCGCGAAAAAGAGTTATTTCAATGTTTTAGTCAGGAAGGACCGCTAGTGTATTGCAACCATATTACTGATTTAGTTTCAAAATTAGGAAATGTTCGTTAGTGAAAGAAGAATCACGTCTGTTTACTGATTCAAGTAAATGTCGTTTAAAAGGCGTTTTATTGCATAATGGTGAAGAACTGACCTCGGTTTCCGTTGCGTATTCGGTACATTTAAAAGAAACATATGAAAATTTAGGATTTCTTTTGAAGAACATCGGTGGATGCTTTGTAGCAGGGGGGTTATACAAAATTTCCATGCTTTATTTGTGATAGTGAGGCAAGAGATAGACATTGGAATCAAATAGAATGGCCCTCTAGAACAAGCCTTACACCTGGTAGCAAAAATGTATTAAGAGATGGCATAGTTGACCCCAAAAAAGTTTTACTGTCATATCAAAACTTGGATTGATTAAGCAGTTTGTTAAATGGGCAGTGTTTCAAATATTTGTGCCAGAAATGCCAAAATAAAAGAAAGTATTCTTGTTGGGCCGCAGATAAGAACATTATGCAAGGATTTTCAAAATACAATGATCAATGTCGAAAAACGGCTGGGGTTCATTTAAAGAAGTAATTGATGCAACAAGATGAAGATTTCGCTCAAAAAAGTCTGAGAAATGTTTTTATTGATTTTATGATAGGATTCCACTTTTTTACTGAATAAAAAAATAAATTGTTTTAAAACTATCGTTTTTTTTTTCGTTTCAAAAAAATCTTACGTAATACAAATAAATGGATAGAATGTTTGTAATCTGTCTAGCAAAATTATATAAAATCAGTTTTCAAAATAAAAACATGTGTCAAAACGTTTAATTGTGGGTTATTGGTAATTGAGTTTGTCTAGTAACAATAGCTACGATAGCTACGGGGGAGGGTCTGGCAATAGTGAAAACGATATACATATCATACCTCATACGCCGGCTTTGTGTCGGGCAGCTTATACGCGGACTCAACGCGTACGATTTATATACAAATTGGGATTCCCTGACCTTAGACTGTTACAATAAAATAGTTTGAGTCAGCGCGCGGCGAGGAGCGTTGTACCGCCTCCTGCGTCCGTTTTGGAAATCGGTCTGTGCGGCATTTGTTTTTTTTTTCTTCACAACGAACATCGGCGCAGCCATGACACATCCTAAAATTATTTCCAGTTTATCTCGGACGAAATCGATAAAAAAATTCTCGGTGCCATGGCGGTACGATAACTGATAACCACGCTCTCGATTTCTTATCAATTATTAAGGTGACGATTTAGTTAGAATAACAATATTCCGTGACTGTTGTGATGGTGTCCGTAGTTGCATTTTCTCGCTGCGATAGTTTTAAATCGGTCAAGTTTAGCGGTCGCGTGATAACGTACGAAACGCGCGGTTTGCCAAAATCAACGTGACGATGTTGTAACACGTGTGTAAATATCATCGTCGCGATCGTATGTATAAAATGCTAACCACTTGGTTTGCATTTACGGTTTCTTGCGCGGTTTGGGTCAACGGACAGAACGCTGACGGTAATGCATTGAACGACTCTTCGTTGAGTAGTGGCAAGTCCGGAAGTGAGACCAGATTGACTGGTTATGAATCGAAGGTACGAATGATAGATAGATCTACGGTGTTCCGTAGGTGGTTTAATTTACATTTTATCGTGCGCGTAGTACATCGAACGACCTAATAAAAGGTCAGTAATTCAATGGGATGGAAAATGGAGAGTTAAGGTCGAACGAAAATGAACGACCCTTCCCTAGAAAATTATGACATGAAAATAACATCATCAAGCTTTATCGATTGATACCTGTGTTTTTGACATCATTTTTCAAATATATTTAACAAAGTACAGATATAGTGACTTTTACCCAGTGGCGGCTTATTTATAATTTCAAATTCTAATTATTATGAGTGTGCTTTTTAGTTCACGAAAACATAATTTTTAATATAATGTAATGTTGTTAATGTTAACTAATATGTATATGCTTCTTCTTATGATGCCGTGTCCCTTATGCTATCCAAATAGCTATAGTCGTACGAGAGAACGCAGCTCTAATAAAAATTTGTATAGACGTAAGCCCATGAATTCTGTTTTCGACCTTCGATGTTAAGTACAGTAGTTTTCTCTCTTTGATTGTTAAAAGGAGATCTTTCCGAGCTTACTAATTCTTCATTTAATCTCGGGTTTTGGGTCGCGTTGTTGATTGACGAATGTGTCCAGATATTTTAAAGATGACACCCGCCCGATGATCTCTCCATGAAGCCTTAAAGTACCGTGTCTTTGTTTATTTAAGAATATTTGATCTTAGACGTATTCATACATATAGCTCACTATGTTCTACAATGACGTCCGTAAAATACTGCTGGTGATATTATTTCATTTCATTGTTTGAACTTTTTAATGTACCATTGTGCTCTTTTTGCTACCTATCTGTTAGCTCCTTAATATTCTTGTGTAAATTAAAAAAAAAACTGTTTCATCTATAGGGTTGCTATTTTTGTACATTTGTTTTCATTTGTCTCTGCATTTCGCATTGGGATTATGATTGCATCAGTCATCCACTCCTGTTTCTTGAAGTTGTTTGTAAATTTGAGATTTTGAGAGAAGTATTAGCAATGCTGTTAGTTTCATCAAGATTAGTATAGAAGTTTTCAACTGCTTTAAAGTTTTCTGCTTTATCGTTTGTTGGTGCGTACACCTATCTGCTCTTAATAACACGATAAAAGGTATTTAGCTTCAGTAAATGAATTCATACTGCACTAACACTAATAACATATTAGATTTCTTTTCGCCGTTAGTAAATAGAGGTTTGTATTTGATCTACACTGATGATTTGAAAATTATTTGTAAAATTTGGCACATTTGACTGCATTAAACTGCAACTGCATGTCGGAGATCGTAGTAAATAATAAAAATTATAAAATAGAAATAGAAACCTCGTGGGGCGGGTTCTGATGACGAGCGAGGCTACATAGTGTTAGACTTCTCGGACATATTAAAATAATGCAGTGCTTAAAACAAATGAATGGTCTAATCATTTAATTGATTATTTAAGGGAATCAAACAATTTAAAATCCAGTACTTTTTTAAAGCCAGACTATCTTCGCCGGTTCGCGTTCAGAAAATACCAACGTGGAATCTTCAATTACTGAACGTTACTATGTGAGCGGTTTTCATTTGCATCGCTTGCTGATAGGCGTAAATCGACAGAACTGCAGTTTATTTATAAACTTGTTAATTATAAAGTTGATTCTGCAAGCAGACTGCAAAAATTAATTTTTCTGGTTACTATCGCCGCTGAATAAAATTTGCCGAACGTATAACAGATTCCAGGGATCAATGTGACATGTACAGTTCCAACTTATCCCCTATAAATCCAGTTAGGTTTGCTTAAAGATATGTTAACATTATTATTGTTATTATTATTTAAATTTACAGTTTTTTTTTCTCTTCTTTAATTTTTGATGTGTGTCTTTATACTCCTTTGTCACTGTCATTAGGATTGGTTTTAAAAAAATTTTGTACTTCCACCTTCTTTCTTGGAACATCGTCTGAAAATTATTTGGATTGGTCTCAAGCAAGTCGGGTACCAGATTTATCAGTAACCGCGTGGGAATCTAGTCTTCAATAAATCTCAAATTCTTCCAATAAAAAGTATTCCGAGATCTTATTAAATTTTTGAAGCAACAAAACCAGACATCAAATAATTTGTTTTAAATCAATTTGGTATTTTCAAGTAATTCACTGGTGAAAAATATATATAAACGTGTTTAAAATTATGCATTGCAAAACGGAAGCAAGCTATTATTTGGAAATAAACGTTAAAAATACTGACCCGTATACGAGTATGACATGGTATCCAACTTACGATGACTTCCCACACATAGAAATATATTTTTTGTTCTTTTAACCAATTTAAAACATATTTATCTTAATCTCCTACTAATTGTGCATGCCTATTGTTTGTGTGCGAGATACACTGACTTCCATATAATTTTCGAAAAACATTGTACCATTCGATGGACGAACACATTTCATTAAAGTTTACTAATAGTCTAATAATCATCCGGTATCTATTATTGCTGATACGTTTCCCACAGGATGCGGCAAATTTACCGCCATCTTATCTAAAACAAACAATTCTAAAAATTAATATTTCATTTCTCGCAGTATTTCCACATCTATCTGAGTTTACCTTACGAAATTGCGTGAAATATACACACAGGTATAACCACACACAAGAGGATAACGTTGTGTTCACACCAAAGTTCAGCTATTTTATTTTGTTAGCATGACGAAATAAATGGGATACCGTTCTGCGCTATTTTCGTCTGATTGTGCAAAGTTGAAAACAATACCTGGATTTATATCGAATTCATCAGAAATACGAAAATAGCAGTAAACTCAATAAAAAAAGCAGCTTCACTTTCGTGTCGAGAGAATGAGATTAAATGCAAATAAAGCACAGCACCGGTTGTGGTTCCACGTTTTATTTGTTTTTATAGTCAAACACGACATGCAGAGGTACGTTTCACAAGTATGACGAAAATTACACAATTTTTGATAGAACTATTTTATTGAACAGTTTCCATAATAGTCTAGTAGACCTTATACCCTCTGGTTTTAAGAATAATTTATAATTTCAACAAATTGGAAAGAAAACTTACAAATGAGAAAATATCTGTAACGATGTAAAATTTATTCCGAGAAAACTGTATGACATCCCTCATCGCTTATGTAGCAAACTGATGCAGCCTCAATTATTACCAAATATGCCTTCACCACTGATGTGTTTCTATATGGGTCAAATTAGCATATTTTTTGTTGCAGATTTCGCCTTACGAATGGGATCCGCAAGTGCATGGATTTAATAGAACAAAGGTCAGTTCGGGCCCGATAGTAATAATAGACAACAAAACTTTATTTATAACCAATTTGAAATATAACGGAGCGGAGGCTTCGCTGAAGTTTTGGGCTGGCACGGATGGACCAAATCGCTTCGTAGCTGACGCAGACATTATTGCGAATAACACAAATGTTTACGTCAATTTTCCCGAAGACTTAGGAGTCGATTCGATCGAATACTTAGGAATAGGACCTACCGCGGCGGGCATATTCGACTACGTCACTTTTTACGAACTCGAGCGTGGCTCAGTAAAGCCGCACAATGACTCACCATCATCCGTAAGTAATAGAGTATTAAAAGTCTATAAATGTATGGAAGGTGCAAAAGTGTTAAACGAATATTAACAAAACTTTTTAACTGTAATTTAAGTTAGATTACAAAAATGGGAATGCCATTTAGGTAGCTCAAGCACGTATTGTTTCAGTTAGACGAAAAACCAATCTACCGAATACCAAAGTGCTGTGATCACAGTCAGGTTTTATCTGATTCAGAATGCGTACAATGGCTGCAGCCAATAACGTTTAATATTACTATTTACTACAGCAATGCCACAGGGCTCGATCCGGATCTGAAACTAGATCCGTCACAGTACCAACTTAGACCGTACGTCGACAATTTATCCAACTGTTTTCAACCAGATCGTTTTATTTTGTAAGTATGTTCCTGGATTTAATGTAATTTGATAGCGGGAGTTTTTAAATACCCCTGAGGTGTTGTACAATAGAACAACGACAATAAAAATATGCTGCCAATTTTGAGAGTGTCAAACTGGGACACGATGAATATTTCACATTTTTTGTTACATTAAAGTAGCTGGCTATAGCTAGGTAATAATAAAAAGACAGAGCTTCCAAAAATTAAGAACTTTTAGAAGAAAATCATAACTAATATCTTTTCTTTTATCAACAATAAAATTCATATTTCGCAAAAAAATGCAAAGGAAATGCCGGCAAACGCGCAGATAAAAGAACCAGTGGAATAATCAATCTATGATCGCGCTGTCGATGTCGCCGAGTAATTCTTTAGCTGGTCCACACGAACGCGGTCTCAGCGCCCGATTTTTCAAAAGTTTGATTTGAATTGATTAATTTTACATTGTTGCAGTGTAAACATATTATTCTTTTTAGAAAACCTTATATTAGGCTTATGGAGACTTACAGAGTGTCAAAAAAATTTTGAAGCTTACGTCTATATTGGTTAAATTTGGCAAAATATTTTCTTCATTTTAATCGTTCAGAAAAATGGTTCTTTTCAGAATTAAAGTTTACAAGTTGTGGCACATTGAAAACATATATCGAGGAATCCTAAAGTGCATAAATATAATTTTTAGACTCCCTCTGAATTCTGTGGTCATAAATTTTTTCTGCTAATGGTTTTAAATTCTGAGTTTCCAAGTTTTATTGACTTTTAAAAAAAGGCTAAAAATGGCTGTGCTGAAATTATGTGTTTTAGTAAGATCAAACCTTGCCAAAATAATATCTGCAAAGATTAAAAGCGATCCTGCCCAATAATATATATAGCTTTTCACTTAAACTGCATGTATTTAGTAAATAGACGTTAACTTACTAGCTTAACTAACTTTTAAATTAAATAAAAAAATTATAATTCTCTAATTTTGAGTTATGGGCGTCTGGGGGGGGGGGGGGGGGCACTAACTTGAAAGACCCACTTCTTTTGTTTTAACAAAAATTCATTGTACGTTTAACGGTCAACTTCCCTCAGTCCTAAATATTTATATGACTATGGATTTTACCCTATACACTGTATGGATAAACCAAATTACTTCTCTCTTATGGTGTATATTGCAAAATCAAAAATTTTGGTCGATAAGCCCATATTGGGGTTGATTTTTAAAAAGAAGTGACATGTCATCTAATCAATCTAATCCTCTAATCTCATTAGTACAGATTGTCAATTGCCTTGGGTATTTTGACAATAAATTTCGTGAAATTTTCCATAGAGCGTATCGCTTTTCTTATTATCGAAAGTTTAAAGAGCAATCACATTCTAAGTTTCTTGATAAAGGCTCAAAATATTGAGTATGTTGATTCTAAACGAATCAAATCAAATCAAATCGTATACTTTTCTTGCTAAAATGTAAGTGCAGTGAAGAACATATTACACTTCAGGAATGTTTAATGTTGTTTTGGAAAAACTTGGTGTATAAATGGAAAAATCCCTTTACAAACGAAACAACACTTTTGCTAAAGAATCGCTTTTGGCTTAGTAGAGAATTTAGATAGAAAGATTAGAAAATTTTGAAACAATTTTTTTTTATTTAAAAATTATTCTAAATGATTCACTAACAAATAACATTATCAGGTTCCCTGTTTTAATGTTTTTTTTTTGCTTTTAGCTATGAAATTTTAAAATTTTATTGAATCAGAATATTTTCATTTCCAGCTACTATTCTTTATAACGTTTTGTGGTGGCTGTCTGTCAGTAACAAGTTTGGATCATAAATTTAAACAAAAAAACTGAAATGATGTAAGAAATTAGTCTTTAACCAAGCAGGATTAATCCTTATAAATTTAATTCGATTTTTTCCTCCTGCAAGAACTGCCTCGCATGTCATAAACACACTATATTTTCAGTTAAAAATTGTTAAAAACAACAATTATTGATTTTAAGTTATTTCGCATATCCAGACATACTGTATGTAAAATTTTTAGGAGAAAATTGTTAACTGAACGATTTATATTTATATCAAACCAAAATAAATAATTAAAATTGTTTATACTTCGATCCACTGTGGGGTGAGTTAAATATAAAAACAGTAATAGAGTGCATCTGCTACTGTTTTTGTGTATTTCTGGCAATTTACGTTCACTGTGAACTATAAAGGTAGTCTTAATTTAACTAATGTGAAGAGATTTTTAGAGAAATTTAGTAGACATTTACTCAAAAAAATGAATGGATTTGGAGATGTAATAAAAAATGTTATATTTCCAGCTTATTTTTTTGGTGGGAATAAAGCTTGGGCAGAAATAGGGGTTACCGATTTAGAGCATTTAAGTTTGAGCGTTTAAGTTGAAAAGAAATGAATATTCTAAGATAAATGTACGGAATTTGCATTATTAAGGGGTCAATTAGATTCTGCTTATTGGGTAAGTATACAGAAACATGTGTCAAAAATTATTAATTGTAATATTTTGCGAAGCCTTTGAATTGGCTCTGCGGTTACATGATGCGAGCGAAACTTCCGACAATCTCGAGATATTTAGTGAACTTAGTACTTTTTCGGCTAAATTAGATACAACTCTAAGTAGCACCTAAAAAATTCTTTGATTTAAGGGCAGTTCCAAACACATTCAAAATGATTTGTTACAGTGCATGATTGAAGTTTGTCTTTTTGGTTAAGATTAATTGGTTACTTTTTCCCGCAAGTTGCCACTGAATAATAAAATAATTTATGTTATATAATTATGTTATATAATTGTTCATATATCTAACACATAGTTCAAGATAATTAATTGTGAATTTCTTGCAATGTAAACTGTGGTTACGGTTATTTTTTAACATTTTATTTTATTCATTCTCAATTACCAGAATTACCACTGCAATGCCTTAAATTTATACCGCTCTTGTTTTGGACACAACCGACCAGTTACTTGGATAAGTTTAAAAATGTACCTTAATATAATATGCAAAGAATCTATGAAAATAGCAAATTCAATTTCAATTTCTTAATCAACAATCTTTACTATGTATTTTCAGATACTATTTGGACGACGAAAAAGACGAATATGGCTTGATATACAATTCGTCTCTGATAATAAAAGGGGAGTCTATCAAGCATCATGGGCAATTTTGTATAGACCAGAATACTGAGGGCCAAACTCGCGTTGTGGTCTGCGATGAATTGGCTCCCATAGAGGAAGTTAGTCCGAATCCAAACATATATTTACCGGGTAAGTATGCTAAATTTTAATGAATTACAAGTATGCAATAGAAAGCAAATTCCTTCTAAGGATCACCATGTTTTTTGGTAATTGGGGACAGGTAGTCTTTTTATTACTAGGAATTGGTGAGAATATGATCGTTTGTTTCACTGCATCAATGTAATGCTCAGAAATGAAAAATTTCAATGAATTCTTAAAATCCAGCCAAGATAAGTCACATAACACATTCATTCAGCTTTGCATTGATTCGGTATCAAGAACTTTTTTTACTGATGTGAACAGTTTTGTAGATCTTCGTAAAAGAACGCTTAATTATTGTAATAATTGTAATTATTGTAATATTTTTCTTTTAGTGTTAATAGCATCCATCATTTGCTTCGGGGCATGCGCGGCTATTTACTTTTTGATTTTAAAAGTTCGAGACATTCACAAGAGGTGCCTCATTTTTTACTCCACTTCGATGTGCGTCACCTTCTTGGCGCTGGTGCTTATACAAGTCCAGAGTAACATGGTGGCGTGTTACCTTTTTGGTAAGGGTGCACCTATTTGGTCACTAAGAATTCTCTAGCAAATGTACAATTTTCAGGTTCTGTGTTTCTTTTTTCTACAGTATTGTCGTTCATATGGTTGAGCCTATTATGTCTCGATTTGTTGTACATTGTCAAGTAAGAGACGATTGAGGATCGACTTATCAGATGCCGTGATGTATTTATTAATTTTAGGGTTTGCATAGAAAATAACAGGAACGATCAAAGATTCCGCTGGTACGTCGGATTTTCACTTGGAATTTCGACTTTGGTGTTGATGATATCGCTGTTATCAGGAGAGCTCGGAATCCCTGACGTTCCACCGTCGTTTCTAAAATCCTATGGTCAACACAAATGCAGTTTTGAGAGTAAGGGCCCCAAGAAATTCCATTCTCATATGAAAAACTACTTCGCTGTGGTTACTTTCCGTAAATCTCCGACATTCTTTTAATAATTTTCACATATTTATTCATGTCTGAACAATTTCATGTTGTGGTATAATTTAGACCAAATAAACTTTTTAATGATGACCGACGAAGCTGATCAGTGATTCGATTCTATTTCTACAAAAGTCGGATTTGTCAAGAAGCGGACTCATGCAATACTCAAAATTTAATGATTTTATAACAAAACAATTCGAAAAAATGGCGACAGCAATCATTTAAAACCGCAAAAAATACACAAAACCTAGAATCCATCGTCGCTTTAAAGAAAGAGGGATAATGGAAAAGATTATAGAGGAAGAGGAAAATAGGATTCTCCTCGTAGTTTAGATGCCAAACGCAAAACCAAGTGTTTGTATTTAGTAACTGTTACTTTTCGGCAAATTGCCTTGGAAGACAAAGAAAAATTTTTAATTTACATCTTCCTACTCTAAAATACCCAATTTTGCGCGGATTAAACATGCATTTTAGGCACGGGTTTTGGTATTGGTATTGTTTTAATTTTATTGATTTAAAATTTCTATCTGTATCTGTATCTCTATCTGTATTTGTAGTTTATAGGGTCAAACCAAATTAATGAATTGTTTTAGCAACCACTTCGAGGATATTTATATTCTTTGTACCGATGGGTCTATCTATTGTGGCCAGCATCGTTCCTCTGGTATTACTGAACCACTATTTTCAAGTAAACGACGCTAAATACCGAAACATATTCGACTGGCTCGAAAACAAATACCATTACAAATTCATGTAAGTTGGAGGATTGACAAATTTATGGTTTTACGGGTTTTACAACTTCTTTTCACTACATTGCATAGTAAATTGGTTAAGGCTTTCGCGGCCCGTTGATAAGCTATTATCTTGATTCGGGTTTAAAGGCCGTCGTCGATTGGAATTACTTCCAATCGACGACGGCCTTTAAACCCGAATCAAGATAATAACCTATTGCTTAGTGACTTGTAGATTGCTCTAACCTATCAAAGCTTTTAAGTTTATAAGTTTTCCAATTTGATTTATTTTGTAATAAAAAAATGAAAAATGTATTTTATGGTCAATAAATTGTGTCAATCCGCGTAAAACCCGTTCTAATTATAAAAAATGTTTTAGGTCGCGCGCTTACATAATAATTATAATAATCTCCTGCTTTTGGGTGGTGAACGCCGCATACAACTTCTTCACCATGAACGGTATGACGCAGTTGGCGCTAGACGTGATAGAGGCCTCCTTAGGCATAGTGAACTTGAGTTGCTTCCTGAATAAATATACCGTGAGGGAAATAAAGGAGAAATTGTTTAAAAAAACCAAGAAAATCACGGAAGAAAGTTTGGACCTCAATGGCTTCAGGACTCCCGTGACACCGAGAACCCCGGCTTCGGAGGACAGTGAACCAATGTTTCCTATAAACTTAGTTAACAACAACGCCAACAGATGAGTTGACTATGTAAGAAGTGCAATCTAAGAACTGGTAGTTGTGTAGTGTTTTTTAAACTGTTCGGTGCTAGTTCCCGATATGACGGCAATATTTACAGTAAATGCTGCTTGCACAATTACATTTACTGATGCCATGTTCGGCCATGTTGTTGTCCTTACTGTCACTTACTCTGTCAGATAAACTATTCATTATATTGAATTGTGTCTAAAGTCAAAATACTGTCCCATTGCGCATAACCTCTCAAAAGATACAACTCGACGCAACAGTTGCTTCAGAACATAACCTCAAAAATGTATATTAATGATTGTTAATAATAGTAATAATCGCAGACGTGATAAGTGAATGACTGGATAAATAACAACTAATTGTACTACAAGAGACTGTTACTTTTTTAATTTTATTACCTTTAAATAACTTTTTTTTCAATTATGTTTGCAAGATTTAGTGAATGGTGTTTAATATTTATTTATTTTATATACAAAAGTAGTAAATAAAGATGGTCAAAAATCAATGACATACAGCGGTTTATTTATATCTTGCTAATATATTAAAACTGTCAGTGAAGGAGTGTGCTTGGATCACGTGGCCAGTATGGTAAAACGGAAAGTACTACTGGTCATGTGAGCTAAATTTAATAAATTATTTGTAAATAAAATCATAAATATCTCTATGTACAAATAAAATTAAAATTTACAGAATATGGTAATACTAGAACGTCTAGATGCCCAAGGTGTTACTATAATAGACAAATAAAAAGCGTATCCTTTAGAACTATCTGTTTCTTACAAGACTACATAATAGCCGAAATGGATCCCCATTAAATTAAGTAGAATACAACAAACGGAATCTGCGGCCAAAAATTACTTCATTGTAAAAGTCTACAAGTTACGAAATACATAATTAACTATAAAATATAACCCCCAAACCAAATGGAATAAAAAATTAAATTGATTTACTCACTGAATTTGAAGGTTTTTTTGATGGTCAAACTCCAAACCACAATAAAAACATATATGATATGAAGCTTTGGGGTCTTCCGCAAATGACATGGAAATTAGTCATTTAATGTAGGTTTTTTATATTCAAGCTATTATTTTATATATTTATATATATTATTTTATATATAAGGATTTGAATTAGTGAATTACATAATTGGGATGATCAGATGTTAGCTTTTATATTCACAGCCAACCACTGTGATGGATATCTTAAATGTTTAATAAGCAAGAAACTTCAATTATACACACAATATTTCTTACCTTAAAAAGAAAAGAAAATGAATTAAAATCACAGATTATGACCATTTGTTCGGAAAGGCCTCACTTCCACATTTTTTTTAATTTCAAGTCTTTCCTAACTACTAAAGTGACTAAGTAAGTAAACAATCACAGTTAAAATTTAAGGTCCACTTATTCTAAAGGCTTCTTTTTGCTGCCAGCAAAAGTATGGGAATATAAATGATTTCTGTTTGTGCTTTGAAATAATTAAGTATTTAAAATAATAAAAACTGAGCGCATTAAAGCGCTATTCAAACGTCTAACGCCTCAAATATATTCCACCTCTGAGTCAATCACTATCATTTTTAATTATCGGAAATGAGTCGCTAATGCCCAGCACGCTCATAACCTAAAATGAAAATGCACTTTTATGAGGACTCCTGAAAGGACAAGTTTTTTAAATTCTCATTTAATGTAAACTAATGCTCACAAGGGAAACTAAACTTCTATTTTGTTTAAGTATATATAACTAAATAAATGATGACTCACCTTATCTTCAGTTTGACTAAAGTATACTAAGCAGTAATTGCCTTTGCAGCGACTTGGCAGCTCTGGAATAGTCACCTCATATTTATGTGGCCTTTCCAAATTTGGCGGACGATGGATTTCTGTCAGAGGTGATGCACATTTGTTTATATACTCGTAGGTAACATAATCATCCAGTGATGTGAAATTTTCCTATGACACGGACAAAATTGTATAAAGAATATATACCTATAAGAAATAAATACCTTATACAAGCCAATCCAGTCATCCTTTGTCTGAGGAATAATTTTGGTGATTTTATAGTAAGCCTTATTATCCTCACCGTCTTCCCATCTAGCAATTTTCTCAAATTGAACCACACACTCGGAGTAATCTGAAAACACCTGATCGGAAACGACAGATGAAACAGTACGCCCTCTGGGTCTTGCAAAATCTCTTTCTACTTGAGGTGGTATCTAAGGTTGCCATCAATGTCAGGTAGAATAAAATTCAAAAAATTGTTACTAAGTATTCCCTAATTTTAGCAGCTTAAAGCCAATACAAAAAACAAAAAAGCAATAATATTTTAGCTGACACTGTAGCCTGCACAATTGCAAATGTATTCTTATATATTGTACAGTTTTACATAAGGCATTAACTCAGCTATAACAAAAGCTAAAAAAATTAAGTCCATTCAATTACCTTAATAATGAATTCTGCGCTGACTGGTTTGTGATCACTCAACAGATAATTGGAATGAGACTTATAACTGAGTTGATCTACTTTAAGTGTAATATTTTCATAGTTGTTAGAATTAACACAGTAGAGAATTCTATCGCACCAAGCAGGCCTCCTCCTAGATATAAAAATTATACCTGTGAAACAAAAACATTAAATAAAACAATCAATACACTCACTTGTGATCATAAGAGTTCGTGCCAACATCGAATTTAAAGGTGGGTGGGAAATCTGGATCTTTCTCTGTGAACTCACTAAAAGCTTCCCCTCTTTTCATAACTTGTCTTAATTGGTCATGCTCAAATAGCTTTTTCAGGTCTTTTTTCAAAATGGTTCTCTCAATTTCTTCTGGGGTGCGATCATATTCTTCATTTAACCGAAAGTTTAAATCACCTAACCAAAATACATAGCTAAAAAATAATTTTCAACATTACTTGTTATTCCTAATTAGAGAAATTTGCTTACTCATGGTATAAAATTGCTGATGTTTCTTCAACATGAAATTCTTGGTCTTTAATAATATTATTATAATCCACAATTCTATCTTTCAGTTGATGATCATGGGCACTAAGATGTGAATTCACAATGCACAGTGAGCAACCGTAAATACTAAACCTAATACTGACTGCACCTTTATTTCCCTGAAATAAATGAAACACAAAAAATAACAAAAATCAGCATCACGCAAAAAAACTGGTGTTCAGCTACTATCTTCAACTAATTAGCAAAAGCTTACCCACATGCCAGAAAATCCAGTCCTTGTATATTCTGATTCAATTTCCCTAATATTCAACAAATGCTTCCTCAAGGAAAAAATACACAATAGCAATCCTTGTAATCGAACCGACTTAATTTTTACATAGCCTCTAATTTGAAGAGCTTGTTTGCAAGCATATGTCCATGAATCATCAAATAGAGTGTCCATAAGCATATTTTGAGGTTGGGCTTTTACTTCCTGAAAGCCCAAAATGTAGAAATCTGCTAACTTATCACTTTTCTGGTTGCAAAGTGACAAAAAATCCAGAACTTTTTGATCCGGACCGCTCGTACCTACATTGTAGGTAGCGAGATATAACCTACAACAAATAAATGCGTTGTAGCTAATCACCTTTAATAAAATTTAGTGCTTCTTTAGGCATTTTTTGATTTTGGAACTTACCGCAAATTTTCCATAGTGAAAATTAAATTTTACGTCATATCAAACTACGCACTTGCTGCAGATTAATTAATTATCCACACATAACACTAATTAATAACACCATTACAAACCAATTTACGGCTGTCCTGAATTTAAAATCAGAAATCTTTAATTACTGAGTAGTGAATTATTTTCGACGTCTTCGTTGACGTCTTCAGTGTTGCCAATCTTGATACGTTATAAGTTTTTTATCTTCGTTTTTTAATTGCTGTAGGCAAATGTATTCAGGTCATTCGCCCATTAGGGACAATCTTCTATTGTGAAATAAAAACGATAATTCTGTTGAAACTAGTTTTATTGTTATTTAGCCCATAGTAATCCATACCACCTAAATATAGGAGAAAATGAAATCTTTGCCTTTCTAAATGCATTTTTAGGCAACCAGATAATCAGGCTCGATTTTGTTCAAACATCAACCGCGAGGTGCCACTTCTTTTAACGATTTGCCTGATTTTAATTTTGTGTGCCAGAACTATAATGGAAGCTTATCGAGAAGGTTATTGAAAATGTGCCGTTCCTGGTTGTTCTGATATATTCGGCAAGAAACACTCGTTTTCAATAAACGATGTTTTTCTATTTAGCAGAGCGGAGAACACCAATTAATAATATATAATAGTAAAAATGATAAATTAACAGAGACTAACAGGAGGAGACTTACCTACGGAAACAGCTTTTCTTACTGGTACTTCTAGACAAGCTATTATATAAACAATCAAAAGTTTTCGAACTGTATATAGGTATAATGCGAAATAAATTTAAGTTTGTATGTGCCATTTTCATATTTGTTCAGTATAACATGTACACTTCGTTTAACAAAAGTTATTGAAAAATGTAATTAAAGATAATGATTATATCTACACATATTATGTTTTACCTAATAGATGGCAGCATCACGCTTAAAAACAGAAAAGATTTCTTTACTGACTTTTTCTAACAATTTCTTGAAGTGTACTGTGCTATTTTCCTATATATTTTGAGTGATATTTTAAAAACAAAAGTGTATTTTACCGTTAAGAGGTCTGCAGATTCAAAATCAAACTCAGGAAACAATTATTCAATTCCTTTATTATAAAAAATAAATACAAAATAAATAGCAACCGTTCAGCGAATCTTATTTTACAAAAAGTCTTCGCCCCCGTAGTAATAGTTTTCCGGTTCCGTTCGCCTGTAAGGTTGAAACTGGGCAGACTGGAAAGATGTGCTTTGGTAGTGAGTGTGGGGATCCAAAGCACTTGCTTCTTCGTAATGATATTCTTTTAAACTGCTATCTGCAAATAATATTAGCATACCTATTATGTGATTTTGATAGTATCAAGTAACAATTCTTAAAATGATGCGAATTTCGCTTATTTTTATTTGCGTTCTACTATCTACCACTAACCGAATTCATCTAAACAGGTTATTTTTATTTGCAGTCGTCTCTTATCGGCAGTTGATTTCGACTGCTTTTTGCAGTTTGTTGTTCCACTGGGACATGGTTTATCAAAACAGGTCACACTATCCAGAACTAAAAAAATAGCCGGAAAAAATAACATAGGCGTCTTTAGGAAAGAGTACAATGAACGTTGAGTGGTTGGCACAACCCTTAAAAATTATTACTTACCGTACTGATAAGAAATACTAAAGCAGGCAAATCCGATCAATAGCATTAGCCACAGTCCAGCGGTTTTCATTTTAGACTTTTAATTATGAGGTAAACGACAGGTATTTTAGCAGCGCTCTAAGAAACTAACTCGCAATTCGATTCTTCGAAATGAAATCGTTGTGCGTATCAGCCTTCGCTGGATTTTCTAGAGAATTGTGAATTTATTTATAAGAAAAAGTGTCACAAGTTCACGAACATCGTCGGAGAATATAAATAATTTGCAAAATAAGCGAAAACATAGGCGGATCTTGGGGTTTTACATTTCCATTAAGTGAAGACGAATTGACTAACAAACCACTATCAGCCCATGGCAGCTATGACATTTGTGTAGTGTGCACATGTCCAACACACTAACCTATTTTTTGAGCCATTTTATATGGCCACGCACTTAATTAGTTTTCTTTCCTGCAATTGTTATGTAATCTTGTCGAAATTAATCAACTGTCAGCGGCCATAATGCTTGTCGAACGTCGCAAGGTCTTATTGGTTGAAACTGCAAATGCCCCTTTTGAAAATTCCTTAATGTTGGTTCGAAAGCGCCTGTATTATCATTTATATATGTAATAGATATAAGTCATATTATATTATGTAGTTTTCTCTATTCGTATATAGATAATGATTTGATGTAATTTAATTCACTAAATTTTGTTAAAAACAATAAATATACGAAGCGCCTTTTGTTGCCAAAGTTGCATGAATTTACACTGTCTACGGAAATGTTATCGAAGACATTAGTAGTGTCAAATAAGTGTCTGGGTTATTGATAACAATAATAATCGTTTCTCAGTATTGGATCATGTTTATTGATGCAACAAAACACAATTTAGATCAAGGACTATTTGTGTATTTAATATTATGCTCTAAATTCATTCAACGTCCAGGGTCAAGTTCAATTTTTCGGGTTCATCGTTTGACTCTTCATTTTTTTCTAGGAATTCCTTTTTTTGCGCTATCCTGTCATCGTGAGTGAAAAGTTTTAGCGCTTTTCTGAACACAATCGTATCCAACAATGCATCTAAAATATGTTTAAAAAATTATTACTTACCTTAATTAATTTCATCAAAATCTTGGATAGTGCGAATATTTACTTGAATCGTCTAAGCAGTTGATGGTCACTTCAGCCGCTAAAGGTGACACTATTTTTAAAAATCTTTGGCATTTTGTTGTTTGTGCTGGACAGGGTCTGCTGTAACAATAAAAGTAATCTAGGAATGATGCTGATACCGAACAATTTTTGAAGGATTCTCAAATGTTTAGAGGCTCACCTATACCGAGACAATTCGGCACTAAAAGCACGGCAAGACAAATGTACCCAATTGTACCCATTGCGTTAGATGCGTTTCTGAGATGCTTAAGAATTTTTAACTTATAGACCACACCACGCGTGCTGCAAAAACATAAACCGTTAGACGTGGTTTTATAGAATCAAGGTTAAAGTTTACTTTTTGAACTTTGACCTTAACTTGTGATATGTCGAAAACTAACGGATGAATCTTCTTATTGTAGCTGAAATTGTGCCTCGTCGTTACTGAGAGATGACTTTCCAAGATTTTTCGTTTATTCAATAATTGTCAAATTTTAACAGAACTTCGCTTCGATTAGGATAGAAAAGAGAAATTAAAAAATCAATCATTGCTTGCTTCATAAGAACTTCGAGAAGGGAAAATATTATTTTAAAAATAAATTAATTCAAATATTATAAAAATATTTAGTTGAATAAGTTACAAATTTTGTTTCAACTCAAAGTGAAAATTTTAACACCCCTTAATTTTGTTCCAGAGCATATTTTTGTCCACAATCTGGTGGAAGCGCGGTAAAACAAGCGGCAAATTATAAAAATTTTTATAAACTGACACAATTGTTTAAAAGGCACATTCACTTTGTATATGTCAGGGTAACTTGAAATTCGGTTTCAACCAACAAGATTTGTCATTTTAAATCTCGCTTTTGACCAATAAAACCTTGCGACGTTCAACAATCAACAATTGGTCAATTCGAGGGTTTTCTTTTTGTGAGCAAAACGAGCTATATGGGTGCCGATCCTTGTATGTAAAGAAAATGAAAGCGTATGTTTATTGCTTTCAATTTAGGGCGGAATTCAGGGGTAGTACCACGCATGAAGCTTAATATTTTTTTAGGAGCAACTATAAATGATATGATAATATGAATTAAGATGGGTGTGACAAAATACTGGGTTTTGACTTTGAACTTACAATATCGATGTAACTACGGGGAATAAAGTAACAAAAATCGTAATTTTCATTTTTTCCCATTTATTGTTAAAACTTACGTGTAATAAAAATTTACGTTTTAAAATCTTAATTGGTATTTATTTACTAAGCAGGTCCTCGACTTCACTTTTCGGTTCTTTCTTATTCACATTTTCCGTCTCTTTTTGGGGATCGTAGTCATCGGTATCGGTGAGTATCTGGTTAAAAACTGCCGACAATTTCATGCCCCTAATGTAGACTCCCGGTCCGAATGGGTTCTCTTCAGTACTGTTCTCCGATTTTAATAATTCACCTGCGAAAAAAAAAAGCACTATACTGACTCACATACACACATACACGGCTTACTGTTTTGATTGAAGCAGCGAATCTCCACGTCCAAAACCGACCGATCGTCTTTAGACACTTCGTATCGTTTCTGACACATGACCGTATTGTCCGGACATTTCAACGTATTGCACCACTTATTGTCACCTGCAAAATAACTGTAAGCGTAGTGCTAATAGAGTACGCGATATAGCACTTACTAGAATCTAACGCGGGTCTAGCGTCTACAAATAGGAATATAGCAGCAAACGAAGAAATCACCAAAATTGACGTCATTTTGTGCCAGAGGCTTCCTGAAGCGTTAAAAATCGCGAGTATTCCCTCACGTGGATATGTGAAATATGAACACGCGCATAAACATGAAAACGCTTATTATATAAACAACAATAATAATTACTATTGCGATCGGAAATTACCACGAACGCGATAATGCAATTGGGTGTACGAAACTTCGCTGTTAAATGATAAATAGCGGACGTTTTTCGAAAATATTTGCGACTGTGAGCACGCTAATCAATTTTTGGAATAAGCACTTGCCAAAATAAAAGCGAACCGAGATAATACTAATAATAATAATAATAACAATAATAATAACAGCTTTCTTGCCTACAAGTGTAAAACCCATTTACATGACAGATTATGAATGAGTCTTATTGACCCTTTGTGCGTAAGTCCAAACTTATTGAAGTAAATATTTTAGCACACATCATAATTTTGCAGTGTTTGTGTGGAAACGATTTTAACAAAACCAGGCTGGAACAGTAGATTACTATAGATACCCGTGCTTTTACACTTAAAATATAAAGTCAGATAAAGATAAAGATGACTTTCTAAAAAATTTAAAAGTTTAAAAGTTAATGTTAAAAGGTATTCTAAGAAAACAAAAAAAAAACGATAGCGGAGACAACTTAAGACAAGATAAAAAGGCGGTAGCATAAACACCATACACCTACTACAAAACATGCAAGATCACATTGCTTAAGTCCTCCTCACAGGAATAAAAGCATTTTTTTAACAAATATTTATAATAAATATCGAAGTACATTGTAAAATAAAATACAGTAATAGTCGCTGCTCGGGCAGCTTTTCCTAAGTCTGTGGATAATAAAAATATGCTTATCGATTCATTTTCATCTTGGACATTTGTTTAATTCTTTAGTGAAAGTTAACAGATTAAAATATTTGCTCTTTCGGGTATGCTGGCGAACTAGACCATTTTCGCAAAATAACGACACATGAGTCTTATTTATTTTATCGTGGCCTACAGCGAAATATGTATAAATTCATTTGTACTTACACCCTATATAAAATGGCATACATATTGGCACTCGAACTAGTCATTTCAAACTTTCATAAAAATATTAAGATATTCTGCGTAAATGGCGATTTATAACTGAATGAAAATTGTAGCTCTCGACATACCATTTAAACCGAATTATCCATTTTTTATGATGTACATCTCCTGTACATCCTGTACGAAATCAAAAAAGTCCGGTGTTTCCTGGTTTAATCAGATAAATGACTTTCGAGAAATTTGTTTTTCTGGAACCCAAAATGGGGGAAAAAAATTTCAACAATTCCTGCAGGCCACAAATCTCAAGTCGATTGAAGTATGTCATTAACTTTTTGCACATTTTAGCAGATCGGGGAATATCCTGGCCTGTATCACATGAGAAAATACAAAAGGGACCGTTTGGTTTGAATTTTTTACCAATAACGGGCACACCCTGTATATTTTTGGTACATTATTTACAAAGAAGTTTATGATCCCGTGTCTTGTGGTTCAATAGTTTAAGAGATAGGATGTTTTACTTGGTCCTTCACAAATGTGGATTTTGAATTTATAAATATACTTTAAGGAGTAAACTTAAAAATTTCTAAAACTCATCTGTTTTGCATATCAGATACACGTTAATTCAAAACAATTAAGAAATATCGCTAATCTGTTCTGTCGCGTGTTTGAAGACAGAAGATCAATTTTAAGATTAAGATTTAGGAGAGTTAGCAACTGGCTTGTCCGTCTCTGTGATAGCTCCGTTATAGTCGAGTCTCTTGGTGCCTCTGGCTTGGGTTATTGCAGCAGATGGAAACGCACTTATTGTTTTCTTCCAATACCATTGGGCATAGATGTCCTTTCACCATAAGCAACGAATCATTTTTAATTAGAAACGGGCAGTTCGGCGTAGGATTTTCTCACTTTTACTCTCATCTTTACGTAACGTTATCTCCTTATTGCATTGTATTCACACGGACAACTGCTAAGCCCAGTTTCGGTTCGTAACCGACATAAATTAATGTCATTTCGTACGAGGAATTTTACGACACCGCAATAATTTTGCGAATTTAACATAGTTTCTTTAACGCGAGCCGTTTGCGATCATTGCGTAACAACATCATCTCGTTCTGCTAAAACGATTTTGTTTTGTCTCGTGGGCGTCGTCGTCTCCTACTTTCTCGGACTGTATCGCTTTCGTTCAATTTAATTATCTCCGTGTTATGCTACGGCTAAATGAATGTCATATCAAAGTTTACGGAATGATAGGTATACCGGGTGTTTCGGCAATCAATGCAGAGATTTTAAGGGGATATATGTAACAAAAGATTAAGTTTCTTGCTTAGTTTTAACAACGATTTTCATAAAACTGGATATGCTTATTTGCGATCTTTTTTGTTTTTTCTATTTGCTCATTAGTTGTAGTATTTCTTTAACTAACCTAGATAAAAAAAAGCAAAAAGACAAAAAAGTTATATTTTTGATTGCTCAACATAAAAAATGTATTAAAATTTTCCCCTATCACTGGCGTACCATGATTTTACTTATAAATTTCACATGGCAGTGAAATTAATTTTACTGCCTTCGCCCTACACCTCTGTTGTTGCATTTGGGAAGCGGAACCTGTATATGATGGCTTTTGTTTTTCGTCTATCAGTTTGTGAAAAAAATATTGAAGAGTTTAAGGAAGAACTGGACAATATATGCAGCGCCTATGGTGTCCTGGTAGGATGCACTATGATTAAAAACCACCCATTAGATGGCATCTTCGATCATTTTTATGCAAAATTTAAAAGAAAGCAGAATAACTGCAAAATTTGATTTATGTGACTTATTATAAAAAATCTTTTCTTTTTATAATTCTAAACCATTTCTTGTACTTATGGCTTTCTCGTTACAGGTCTAGGAACAAAACTTTTTCATCATCGCAAATAATGTTCCATTTATTTTCTATAGATAACAGTACAAAGTTTGTCTTATTCTTGCATAAATGTAAAACACCACAACATAGGAAGTGCTTTTGTATTCAATACCTTTTTTCTTCTGAATACATAAGTACCTACCGAAAAACTAATCAAAACACTATTTTTAAATAGTCACTGCCAAATAATTAAGTCTAATAACAAACTTACTCATCCCAAAATCGCAAAGCACTTGTCCAATATGACATACGTTTTTTTTTTAAATACAGCACAAACCTAAATAAATAAGTTTAAACTCGACCTATTACTTACCTAAATAAAAAAATTATTAAAAACTATTTTTTTGATTTCTACACAGTTCCACATTATAAAGGAAAGACCCATTTTTGTAGGTTCAAAATATATTTCAAATTTTGCAGGTTCTTAAAAAACATTTTGTATATTCCTATTTTCTCCAAATTATCTAACCCTGTTTTCATTGTACGGTGCGTTCAATTCATCTTGATAACATTTTAATTGGCTCTAACTTCTTTGTTTTTACCGATATCAAAGCCAAGTTTTTTTTCTAAGTGACGTGTAAAACCAAATACTATCAATTTTCTAACATATAAGCCTACATAATATTTTTTTAACGGAACACCCTGTATATTATATCTTATTCCGATTACAATAATGTTACACACTTTATATTTTAGTCCACTCTTTTATGACAAATCGGTAAAAATAGGAAATTTGTGAGTGCCCTGACTGACAAATAAAAATATGTTTATGTTTGACATATTAGTAAACACGTTGATGGTTGAGTTATTGTCGAAGTCATTATTGTTAAAATGGTTTTTCGTGAATTTAGAATCCGTGCAAGGAGTAATATGCTTCGAGTATACTTTCTGGATAATAAAAGTGCAGTATATTAGACTTCGTCCATAGCGCTGAGCTTCTGTAACACAGATATTTCCAAGGCTGGCAAAGAAATTTGCAGAAAACGGTAAAAAGGTATGCCGGAATAAATGAAGCAAATAAGGCAAACATACTAGGATTCCATGAAGCACATCCAGTGTCTCTATTACTAGAGTATATGGAAAGACAGGCATTTCTCGGGGATCAATTCAGTTTTGAAAGAATATAAATATAATGCATTTAAATTGCGTAAAACTCAAAAACTAAGTGCAAAACAATGTCAAATCAGGATGTAGTTTTATTTGGATTGTTTTAAGAGACATAATGAGAATAATAAATTTTTGAAAAACATTTTATGGAATGATGGACGTTCGTTCACTACAAGAAAGGGTTGTAATAGACAAAATAATCCTAGACAAATACACGAAATAAAAACCAAGGGATACCAATCAATTAATGTATGGTGTGGTGTCATAGATAGAACAATATATAGAAGATTTGGCCCTAAATATTATATGGTAGAAAGACGGTGCCACTCACAATGTTGTGCAAGTTAATTTCTTTTAAGTAAAATACCGCAGGGATTGGATAGGGAACAAACCCGATTTAACTTTAATGAATTTTTTCTTTTGCGGACATTTCAAAAATCACGTGCACAGAACTCCTTGTAATAATGTAGTGGAACTTCGACAAAGTATTTCAGAGGAAATCAAACAGTTAAGGGACGTTACTATATGCAAAACACAATCATACAATTAGAGCATGTAAGAAATATGTTCAGGAAAATGGCGGTCACATATAGTAGTATTCAGAATAGTTAAAGGATTTTTTGCTTTAGTGTTTCTTGTCAGTCACGACACTCTTTGAGATTATAAAAATATAAAGTGTGTTACATCATTGTAATCGGAATAAGATATTCTATTAAACACATATATAATGTACAGAGTGGTCCATTTTCAAAATTATAATATAGGCTTATATGTCAGAAAATTGATAGTGTTTTGTTTTATACGTGACTTGAGAAAATAACTTGACTAATAACCCTACATTTTGTTTCTTTTTTTGCCTTGATATGATTACTTCTGGATTGATGCAACAAAAATCTCAAATTTAAACAAGTAAAAATTAAGTAGTACAAACACAACAAGCAAAACAAAATTGATAACAACGTATTACAATAACAAAACCTATCTCTAATTTATGTTGGCTTTTTCAATATTTCTATCCCAATAGCTGGAATTTAGCTGGAATCATCAGAATCGGTGGAGCTTAATTTAGTTAATTTTATGATCATCAGTTTCGAAATTTATTGGATTTTAATGTAAGCTAGAATGTCTGAAGCCAAAGCGCTTTTTTTAACATAAATATTTTTCTTGGAGGATATTAGAAGATCATATGTTAAAACTAAGTGTTTTATCAAATCTGTATTTTTGTTTACGCGGTATGACTTCCTAATGAAAAGTGACCAAAACCAAACGATATTTGCGCACTTCTTTAAGGCGAGCTTCAAGCGAGTTTTCCAATAATTGCCCTTCGGTAATTCAAAATGTTCAATAATTTCGCACCCGTGAACCAGCACTTTATGGACATTACTTGGCATAACATACCAGTTATACAAATTGTAGGATAACTCTCGTGTTTCTTTAAATGTGGACACATTAACTATTTATTAAATTTTTACTGATTTTCGTAATTTGCGAGCTAACTTCTGCGTTAGCAAAAAATCGTCTGGCAGTGTTGCCATCATTACTCGATTCAAAATCTTGTTTTGGAATATCAACCAAAATGTCCATCTTAGATTTAAACTCTGCCTGTACGTATTTTTTAGTATTTTGAAAAACGGTTTTGTGTTCTGCGCTCCTTACTTGCCAGCACCTGTATGAAATATATAATAGGCATTCAAAAAAACAAACCAAAACAAAGTTTTTCCGGATCAAAAGATCTGTTTTCAGTAGTATTATAATTTATTTGTTTCGGAGTAGCTGCACAAATAACATATTTAGTTGATGAATTGATTTCACTTAGAAATTACTAAAACTGCCATCAAAAATTGTAAAAATCGTTTTAAGTTCAATCTTAGACCCATTATTTAATGTTCCTATAATTAAGAATTTTTTTAATTGGTTTTTTCATTTTGAAGTACCCTGCACGAATTAAAGCGGTATTTTCTTCTATAAACATTGCACCAACTTAAGTCGTACAAAGGCTACCAGAAAGAATTAATCATCCGTCCTCATTATATCCCCTTTGAGAAATGTTTGTTTGTAAAGACTGTGCTGCCATTGAAACCCCACTTACCAAAGAGTTAAACTATGGACAGTTTTTTTTCCTATAAATTTAATTCTGCTGAGATTTCTGTTACTTCTAATTTGGAAGATAAAATTAGCTTTTTAAAGTTTCTAAAAATATGTTTACTTGGAAAGATTTAAGTTTAGAATTAATGGTAAAACATTTTCTGTGGTTATACGATATTGAGGTTGAATGGTGTTGTTGCAAGATTTCTCTTCTGCCGGATAAGTATTAAAGATATTTGCAACCCCTCGTTTTTTAGTTTCACTTGACGCTTCATTAAACGCTTAAGGGGCCTGTCACGACTAGGCCCAGGAATATCTTCAATTTGCGTTCTTGATAGATTAACAAAATCATCAGGAAGTGAACATTCACTGTAAGGCTTTAAAAAATATTTCTTGTGCAATTTATAAATTTAGTTTTGGTTAAAAAAAAGAAAACTTTACTATTTTTCTAAACATTATTTGGAATTACTTCACTCTCATTCGCACAAAACCACTCGTTTATAAGGTCCGACTTTCTGATACAATAATTTTAAGGCGGTTCTCCTATAAGAAAAAATACACCAAGGTTAGAGTAGCGCATTGTAGCCGCTAATTTTGTTTAAATATGAAAGATAAGTATTAAATTGCTCTAAAAGTTCAATAATCTCACGAATGGCTTTGGATGTCTTTTAAAAATTCTCATTTAATTTTAGTGTATTCATTTTTTTATAGATTTTAAGACGCTTGTTAAAAAAACTTGATAAATCCGACAAACCACTAAAGAATAAAACATTATATGTTAACATTAACATTATATTCTATCTAAATTTTTGTAACACTGTCTTTAAAAACGACAAATGTCAAGTCAGTCAAAAACGTCAAAAAGTCAAAAACGCAAACATTGACTGTCAATTGAAATAAGGCGACTTGATTTCAATTGAAGATTCTATCAGTTTTTACAATTTCGGACAGTTCTTTATCAGGAAATACTATACGAGGGCTCCAAAAGTAGTGAAAAATTTTAGCCATTTTAATATTTCGGTATTTGTCAGTTGTCAGTGGCGGTCACGTGACTCGTTGGTCATTGCGTAATGTGCCCAAAAACTAAGGGTAGCAGGCGTTGATAGTTCATTCAGTCACTCATTTATTAAGCATTTGTTCCGCTATGTTCCGCTCATACCAAAACAAACCAACGGCTGACTTAAATAGCATTTGTCAAACTTGTTGTATAATGCACTATTAGTGGAAGTATTATAAAGACGAAAAAAAAATGATAAAGACGTCAAAATGTCGTCATTAATGAACCAACATTGAACCAGAAATGCAAAAATCCATTTCAAACCAATTTCGATTAGTAAACGAATTCTTAAGACAGTCGTGCGATTTATTATGACAAACAATAATAATTATACGTTTCCACGGCGATTCTAACAATATGTAAATCACCGCAAGACGTGCGTCGTGACGAAGACGTTAAAATCCATTCCCCCGTGGAAAATTCGTCCGTCAATCCCGTCTTCTATTATTTACCACCTTTTTATGTTCTTTTCTTCGGTTTCGTTAGCGTTATTTTCGGATGCGTCGGTATAACGTGATTCGAGTTAACAGCGTGTTCAAGAGACGATCCGATCGATAAGAGGGAACAGGGGCGTGCAGTTGCAAATGTTCCGACGTCGGAGGTGTACAAAAACGGCATAAATTTCGTCCAATTATCATAAAATGATGAAAATAGTATTGGCAATAGGTTCCGAATAATAAAAATCCATAAATACTCTTGTTTTAGTGAAAAACGTTGCGAAATGTGCTAAACTGCTTTACCATTGTCGCTATTAAACGATTTTAATATATACAGGGTGTTTTGTAATTGAATGTTAATAATTAAGGGGACGATTTAAACGTCTTAACTATAGAGATACAGGGTGGTAAAGTTTTCAAAAATAAAATATATTTTTTTAATACCTTTAATGCCAGTTTATGCCAAATTTGGCACACATTTACTATGTATCAAGACTCATTATTTAGTGTACCACTTTTTTTTTTAATATACCAGTGGTGGGCGTATGGAAGTTCACCTGTCTCTTTTGGCAGACATTGATGGCACGCCACTGATTTCTCTTAAATTAAAAATTATTCTTACAATCTAGAATCATTTCTAAAGATATCCAACTTATTGATTTTTTTCAATCCGATATACAATTTTGCTTTAAAAATTAAAAACTCCTTCTCTACATGGTCATAACAATATCGTTAATATGACAGCTGCAGAGAAATCAGTTTTTATTTTTAAGTGAAACCCATGCGACGGACTAAAAAAAATGTAAGAGATCAAATCTGCTCATAAGTGAATGCAAATGTCACCATTTTTTAAGGAAATCAGTGGCGCCCTACTAACTGTCTATGAACAACTAATTTTAGTTAATTAAGTCGCCAGTGCACTAAAAAAAATAAATTAGAAGACTGTTCTTTTTACTTTTATAGTTTTAATGAACAACAAGATAAATAATAAACGATTCCTATTTTTAAAAAACACTACTTACTATTAAAAAAGTATAACAAAATTGTCTGTTAATAAATTAATAACCAACTTTTTTAAAAAAAAGTAGAATATAAAAACTAGATAAGTTTTTGAAAGCGTCCTTTTTCTTGAAGTATACACGATTCAGCTCTGTAATAACATTTAATTTTTGGTGTGAAATTGTTTCCATGCTGCTTATTAAAAATTCACAAGTCTGTTTTAAAAATTTCATATTGATAGGTAATTTTTTTAAGTATCTGTGGGTGTCGCGTACCCTGGAGGAAATTTATCTACCTAATAAATATTTTGATTCTGCAATTCTCAACTTGCCTACTAAAACAAAAAAGGCATGTCCTTTCCGGTACACCCTGTATTACAAAAAAATCATAAAAAAACATTATAGGCTGTTGCATTTCACATCGCGTCAGCAAGTATATGCGTGGTTTCTAGAAAAAGATAAACTTTAAAAGTACGAAACCCGCCCCTGGCGATTATAGCGACAGGAAAAAAAAACGAATCCTGCATCACCTGGCGGTCCGCTATTCTTCATAGATATCCGAGATTTTACGCGCCGATATGGTCGCCTGCAATAATAATATTAAAAAGAGATAATATTAAAAATGGCAAAACCGTCAAGATCCGCTTCGACGACAAGATCTCAGCACGCACCGAGGTTCCTTTAGAACTCCTCTCGGGTGAAAAATCTCCAAAGCAGATTCGAATCACGAACCTGCAGTTGCGTTAAATGTGTCTCGCCTTAACAAAAAAGAATAAGACTGATGGATTTTTCTCAACCTATAATCAACGTGGTCGATTTCGAGCGTTTTCGAAAAATATTTTTGTGATTTTTAGTGACTTATTCAAAGGAAAGAATTAAAATTGCAATAAAGTCAGTAGACAATATCATTCCTAATTAAAGATACCTTCCACACGGAAGTAGAAGGAAAAATTAACCCAATCCTATTATAAACGAAGTTTCCAAAATTCACCATAATCAGGCAGAAATATTTAACATATTGTCATTTTAAAAGAATATTAAGCAACATAAAAACTAGGTTCATATGATTATTTCTCCTTTTTGGTTGACGAAAAATAAAGTCCTGTAAAGGGGACACAAAAAAGAACAGTTTTTTTAATTCAATAATTTAAGATAATAAATGCAATTTAAGTGATAACGTTTACTGCTAAAAAAAAATTGGTTCAAAAAGTATGTTATTGTGGGGGATTATAATGCATCAAAAGTAAAGTGACTGCAGTGAAAGTTGTTGTGTACCTTCAGATATATCTGATTCATATGGTGAGTTACTGATAGATTTTTTTAATTTGATTAATTTGGATCAATTTAATGGCGTATCCAATGACCATGTTTGCTTAGACTTGGTGTTTAGTAACTTTTAAAATGTTACTGTAACAAGGCCTCCCGATCCTTTTCTGAGAGAAAAAGTCATCAAATCAAATCAATGTATTGATATTTAATTATAAATATAAATTATAAGTGTCGTGGGTAAATCTGTTCAATGATCTAAAAATTGATAACGGACTTTTACGAGAAAATTGTTGCAAACAATGTTCCCAAGAAAAAAACTAACGACTATCCGATTTGGTATATCTCAAGCATTAAGGAACTTATAAGGCAGAAGTATAAACTACACCAAAGATTTTTTCTGAATTACGGAAGAGAGTTAGGGAAGCGATAAGTGTGAACTATAAAAATTACGTCAAAAATGCAGAAAATATTGTTTAAAAAAACGTAAAACATATTGGAGTTTTGGTAAGCAATAAGAGTAAAGCAGTGAACGTGTCAAAGTCTGTAATGTACCAAATCAACACTTATAATAAGGATGCGGATGTCTGTGTCTGTGTCCTGCAAATATTGCGCTGCTGGATACGCCATATGACACCATAAACCCCACTTCTGAAGAGCAGATATAAATATAAATAAAGGCCCTGGGCCAGATAAATCCCCCCCCCCCCCCAATATTTTTTAAATCTTGCACGGAATATCTGCTGCTTCCGCTGTTTTTAATCTTTAATAAAAGTTTCTCAGAAGGGCACTTCCCGATTGTTTGGAAATGTGCCAAAGTAGTACCTGTTCATAAGAGTGACAGTAAGATTGATATCACAAACTACTGACCTATATCTATTCTTTCTATTCCAGGCAAAATGCTTGAGGCAATTACAACAGAAGAGTTCTTTTTTAACTTAGGTATGATTTTGGTGAAACACAACATGGTTTTTATAGGGGTAGGTCCGTCGCTACAAATCTCTCACTGTATGTTCAGGATGTGTCTGAGGCGTTGGATAATAGAATGCAAATGGATGCTGGACACATCGATTTCGGTATGCACGGTTCTCTTTACAAAACTCTTCAATCGTACATTAGTTCTCTTACACAGTTTGTTGAGTAAAATGGAACTAAATCTAAATCTATTGATATCTCGTCTGGCATACCTCAGGGATTGCACTGGGACCTATTCTGTTTTCTTTATTCATAGCGGACGCGGGTAAATGTTTGCGTTTTGTAAAATTTATTTCATTTGTTGATGCGGCTGTCAGGAGCATCGACGACTGTAGCAAGTTTCAGGAGGACCTTGATTAAATATTGACAAATGTTCAAATTTAAATTATATGATTATAAATTCAAGGGAGTAATATTAAAGTAGTAAAGCATATCAGGGACCTTGGGGTAACTGTAGGCACAAAAGTGAGTTTTGAAATTTATATTAAAAACATAGTACAAACTGCTTACAGACACTTAGGTTTTATTACAAGAGCTAGCAAAGAATTTAAAGATCCCAAGTCGCTGGTCCCAGTCTATAACGCCTATGTGCTGTCCCATCTTGAGTTTTTGTTTTTGAAAGCAAAAAATTCATTTTTATCAGTAACTTTAGGTATAATCACAAACTAATAGGTGGATCGTATGAAGCAAGGCTTGACTTCTATCATATGTTGAAATTATCTGTTAGGCGAATAATATATAGTGTCATTATTGGCACAATATTGTTAATAACAGAGTAGGCTCTCCAAAACTGTTGGAAAAATTATCCTTTAATGCTAAGGAGGTAATGACTAGAACGCCTAAATATAGTACAAATTTAGGAAGCAACTCACCAATTTCTCTTTTGCAAAGAAATTATAGCAATTACTTTTTGCACGTAGATATTTTTGCTTTGTCATCTCAATTCATTTAAGAATCAAGCAATAAGAGTGTTCTGCTAGGACTAAATTAGTTTCTACATTCTTCCTTGTTTTTCTTTTTTTTTTGAGTTTAGAATTAGTTTCGCTTACTCTTTTGAATTAAGATAAATCTACTTAGTTTTAGCACACCTTTGTAAATTGTTGACTTCTGACTAACTAACTAACTTCTTAATTTCATTCTGCTCCCTTATTTTTGAGTCACGAAAATAATTAATCGCCTCGGATATTGCTCACATATTGGCGAAAGAGTGAGCTAGAAACCTATAGCGCAGAGTTGCAGCTTCTAGAATTTCATTATAACAGTGATATTTCTTTTTTTTTCTGTAATTAACGAGCAAATTCCGAAACAACATTTTCGGCACTTGCTAGGAATAACTACGAGGGTGTGCATTTAAAAAATGATGTTAGGTGGAATATAAGTAATGTAGGAAGGACATCTTAATACATAAGCTTCAACTTTTTGTTGTATAATGTTTGGATTTATTACAGTCCCAGTTTCTACTTTTCCAGTAGTTAAAATTTTCGACCTAACTGGAGCGCCAGTCTTTTTTGATGTTGCAAGTTCGACGTGTCATATACAAACTTTATAAAATTCACTACCGTGAATGAGCGGCCAAAACGTGTATTTTGTTTTGTTCCGGAGTTACCTGATTAATAGAGAAGTCAAGAAATGGATAAATTAATTCAGTCCCGGTCACTTCAGAGCCGGTTAAAATTATATTAAAACTGATTTGTTTTTGCGTATCAAATAAATTTATACAGTCATGTATACTACTTTTGGTATAATCTATGCAAAGAGAACCACAACGATGAGTAAAAATGAAAAGACATATACAGTAGAGTAGTATACAGGAATTATAGGGGAATTCCAAGGAATTACAAGTGTAAAAGGAATTGCGGCGCACGCTCCTTCGGACCACATATAAGGATGTAAGTGATGCATACCCCTTACGATCGCTGTTAATATCTAGTCAAAATAAGTGTATTTTCATTCCGCTTGCGAAACGGCGAAGTCATGCCGAGACAACTTAACCGCAATCTAACTGTATCACACAAACTTTGTCTTATTAGATTAAAATAGACATAGAGATTCGAATACAGTTAGCGTCCTTTTAAGGATGTTTCGTGTATACGATGTTCGGGTATGCATGTATACGAACATCTCTACAAGATTTTTTCAGTTTGGATTGCTTTACCGTAAATTGTCTGCAATATATTATGTAACCTTTAACATATTAATATGATATTTACGTGCGCATGACTGCGCGCATACAGATTCGTACACTATATACCGAAAGGTGTGGCTTCTTCCCGTGGGATTCTACATCTCACAAAGTTGTGGTCGATTTATGCATCGACGTTCTTCCAAATTTTTATCGCTATCAGTGTCGAAAAAACTTATAAAAGTGATCGTTGTACAGGGCGTTCCCGAATTCAGTACAAAGATTTTATGTCATATGTATAAGCCAATGTCCGCCTTTTCTTATTTTTATAAGCATGTATCTTAATCTTAATTTTCGAGATACATTGTCAAAAATTAAAGCCTTTTTTTTGTTTTTCTTAATTACTCAAAAATTATTATTTACTATGTGAAAGTTAATTAAAGTTATTCATTTCACTGTCATCCGAGAGGGTAATCAATGACATTTATTAGTAAAAATCATCATTTAATATTTTTTTAAATCAACTAATCAAAAAAGTAACTTAAATCGTTAAGCCAGGTACAAAAGAGAAAATGACGATAAATGCATTTGTGTTGAATACCTTCACAGCTTAATTTTCTGGTTTAATATCTATTTGGTTGCGCATCCGCAAAGTGTCAAGAAAATTTGTTCAGCCTCTACCCGAAGAAGAAGAAAGCGACAGATCAGAAATTAATCAAAATCAGAATTCGGAAATTGGTCTGGTAATTGAATTCTCAGTTTCGAGTTTTGTAATGTACCTTTTCATATGAGCTATTGAAGGTTGTATACAAGGTAACTTATAAGTTCTTTTTCTGAGGGTGCCAGTCGACTACCGCGATCATTCTGGCTATGATAATTTTTTTGGTTGGAATCAGGAACAGTTGCGTGGAAGACTTGCCAAACCATGCTCTTGGCCAGCCAAGAGAGTCTCCTGCGTCCTGGCGCTCTTCTTCCTGGAATTTTTCCCTGAAGGATACACTGTAGTAATTCATATTTTCCTTTTTTCCTCATGATGTAACCTAGGTATTGAAGTATACGGCATTGAACGATATTGACTAATTCGATGGAGGCTTTCATTCTCCGTAACACTTCTTGATTAATAAGTTTCTGGGTCCATAATATCTTCAAGATTCTCCTTACAGCCAGCATACCAAAGGCATGGAGTTTGGACATGGTTTCCTTCTTTAAGGTCCATGTACAGAAGAACCTAGTAAACGTAACACTCAAGGAGTGTTTCCCTTATTTCTAGTGAGAGGTTGAATACTTGACCTATAAATAAGAAAGCACTTTTAGCTATTAATTATAGTTCCCAGGTAATTATATGGTGAGACTTATTGGATTCTTGTTTGGTTTATGTATAGATTTGCTCCATTGATATCTTTCTTACTTATTATCATAAGTTTGGTTTTACCAGTATTTCTTTCAAGTCCATATTGTTTACTTGTCTCCGTGACTTTATCCATTAGCTTTTGCAAACCTTCTATTGTATCCGCGAATACTATTGTATCGCAGGTTGATAAGTTTGAGTCCATTTATGGAGATGTATATCTTTATGTGCTTCTTTACAGATATGATAGTAATACAGATTGAAAATCAGGGGAGAAATGATACATCTCTATCTAACACCTCGCAAAATCTCGATTTCATCAGTATGCTCACTATATACCCTGAGGACTGCGGGCTGGATCCAGTAGAGATTAGCTATGATTTTCAGATCTTTTCCGTTCATATCGGTTTCCTTCAGGACATCTATCATCTAGTCTTGTCTAACACGGTCAAACGCCTTTTCATAGTCGTTACGATTTGGCACTATTTGTTCTTCGCATGTTCGATAGACCTTTAGAAATAGTTTCAACAAACGTCGCCGGGGTTTTTATTTTAGCCATTCCATCGGTATAACTCCTGTTAAATAAATGGAGTTGAAAATTCTTGTAACTGCTTTGATTTGGTCCTTCTCAAGGACCTTAAGCAACTCTGACGGCACTTCATCTAGATCTGGTGCCTTTCTGGTGCCGTTCTTCATTTATTGGATGGCTGAAGAAACTTCATCGGGGAGGATTTCCGGTACTGAGTCGATTTGAATGGCTCTTGCCTTGCTCTGGTGTCGTGGAATAGTTCTTGCAAGCATTGCTCCCATATCTCTTTCTTTAGATCTTTGCTGATGACTAATTTACCATCCAGATCTATTATCTTATTGTATTTTTCATGTCTGATTTTTCTTCTTATATTTTAGTGTGTATGTTGCTGTTATCGTATCGATTTTGGTATTATTCTATTTCTTGGCATTTTTCTTACTTTTCTTTTTCCTTGGCTTCTCGTATTTTACTTCTGATGATAGTGTCGATTCTTTTATATGCGAAAAGGTTATCTTTGTTTGTTTGGTCCAGAATTTCGCTAGTTATCCATTATTTACTATTTGTATAGTCATTCTTAAGATATTGTACTTTTATTCCGTACCTCTTGTATGCATGGTTTCTTCAAGCTTCGTATCTTGTTTTAGATGGACATTTAGATTTTAAAATAGCCAATAGAGAAACAATTTGAGTGCTACGCTACTGTTATCACTGCTTAGATCTCAATAAGCTTCGTTATTATCGGCTTTGTTTGGTTTCTGCCAAGTCACCCGCCAAGAATTCGGCGCGTTTGTCCACTGTAAGCATAAAAATGATCTCTAAACGGTGATATGTTTTTAGTAAGCTTTCAAATGTTACTTACGTTTAGTACATCTTATCCTCTATATTTTTCTTGAGAAATCATGTTCCGGATATTCGCATAATCTCTGACGTATAAAATATGATAATTTTTCATCTAAATTGCTAAGGATTTTGTCTAAACATCCGTGTTCCCGATTCTAAACGTCAAGGTCCACTTGTCTGCTTCTAGTCTATGTATACAAAGTTGAACGACTCGGGAAAAGTGCAAGTAATCAGCTTTTTTCTTCCGGATTATGATTTATCTGATGTTTGTCGATTGTATATCGATAAATTTATATAGTCGTCGGTACTTTATAACTCCGTTTGTGTGGTAACATCTGTTTGAAAATAAATACCTGCTAGGCAACCTTGAACGCATTTGGTGTGACTTCTGTTATCCCTGTGGTGCGAACGTGTTGTTTAAGAACCAATTTTACATAAATATTTTGAAATTTTTGTTTATGATACAAAAAACATCACATGGAAAACAGAATATGTAGCAGCAGATGCCTCACCGTACTGTTGAACTATGTGCGTTTTTATTTTTAATCTAGATTTACTAATCTAATGTAACATATGTACCGGCTGCCTCGTTTATTTCAAAAAAATTTAAACCCAAAAGTTATCTCTATTCACTTACACTGTTATATTATATTGTTATATATACTGCGTTTGTATAGTGACGTTTGCAGGTCTAAATCTATCCATCGATCTTTGAGATTAATTTCCTTATAGAATATCAAATATACTTTAGTGATTTGTGTTGATTGAATAATAAATACAGGGCGATCAAAAGCTAACATTAGAATTTAAATAAAAAAATCGTTAGAAGTATTTCTTTTTAATTCGTTTATTTTTTGCCAATATACCAAAGTTTTTAAAATATTTTTAACTTTTTTAATAAATTTTAAAATATCGACGATGTCGGCGAAAAATGGCGAAAAAAATACAATGGACCACTACAAAACGGCGAGATTAATACCACACCCGGTACCTATTCAGTCATCATGTTTGGCTTAAATAAAACAACATTTTTGCTTAATCCAAATTTTAAATTTGATTTTTCATTGATATAAATTAATTCCTTAATTTGTAAATTACACGGTTAACGTTTGTATTCAAGAACATGTGGACATACCATGGTTCAATTGTGTATAAATAAAGATATTACATAATTGTAAACTATAGAATAATTGATGAGAAGAAACTAAAAAGCTAATAATCGAAAAGGTAGTGTAAATATTTCATAATAATTCGAGCATTGAGTTAGAATAGTATACCGAGTGTCAATGGGATTATGGTCCAAGGTGTCTTCATGCCGGACGATATATTTTGAAATGTTGTTTTCATGTGTTATTGAAGAACATGCCCATTTACAAAAAAATTTATAAATATCTCCTGAAGTAATAACAAGTTTTTACTTCAGAATTTGATATTTATATTCAAAATGGCCGGGCCACCAATAATTTTGTAAGAACAAACACATCAAAACCAAGATAATCTAAAATAAAAACATACATTCTGTCTAAAATACCATAATATCTTTTCAGGGCCGGTTTTCTCTTGATATGGACCAGAACTCTACAAAACATTATATTAGAATTTTTTTGCACATCTTTTCGCATTGGAAAAAGTAATTATTAATATCGTTTTACGGCACAGTGAGTAAGAAAAAATATATTGTGAGATATTTTCAATGATTAACCACCCAGTCCATTTCGTTTAACTATGCGGATTAGTTTACATTTTTATATTTTTTACTTCTTAATCACAACATGTTTTATTTCATTTTCTAGATTTCGGTAAAATCAAACGGATTCGGTCTCATTCCTATTTGTTTCTGTGTGCGTTGAGCAATTACTTTTGTAGGCCTGATGATGTGGGCAAAACACGTCTAACATTTTACAAATAATAGTTTTTGAGACATCGACTTCGGAGTTAAATTGAATCCTTATAGTTTTCTGATCATTTCGTTTCAGTTATATAGGTTAAAGATAGCAATATTAGTGGCAATGTTAAAAAGCTCGTGTACAGTTTCAACGCCTCTAGTGATTGTGTCCAGTTATGAGAACCGAAAACGCGCGGGACGTACGGTTTAATTCAATTTAAATTTTGAAAGGTAAAATAAGAAAAAAAATTATGTCGAATTAGTTGAAAATTATTGAAATTTATTAAATTAATAAACATCTGAAAATACATAGTAATAAAAAAATGATTAATGATAATATTAAAATAATGAAACTATTATTATAACAATAATTATATTGTAAAAATCACCTAATAGCACGCCTTTTTTAGTAAATCATTTGGTATACGATAAGATGTATTCTATTTAAAAACATAATATAAAACTTCGTGTAAATAAAGTTCTCTCATAATAATACAAGTTTTCTTAAAGGACACCTATTAGTTATAATAATAAAATTTTTCAAAAAACATATTCCATTACTAATAACTGCTGAAACAGCTAAAAATCTATCATTGCGCTTAGTAATATGAAAAAATATATTTTAATAAAAGAAATGTTTATACGAAAATATGCTTTAACGTATATAAGGGTTTGACAATTAAATAATACATATAAAAATATTTTTGCTTACATGGCTATACAGAAGATAACTAAAATATATATATTTTACTGAATCTTTTCCTTAATTTCTTTTTTATTGGTCCCCAGTTTCTCCTCTATTTCTCCTCTTTGGTCGTCACTTTGCTTTGTTTTTTTCTTTGGTATTTTTTCAGTAGTTGATTTTGCGAATTTAGACAATTTCTTGTTGTTTATTTTTTTATGTTATAGTATCGCTCTTTTTGAGATTACGTCTGATGAACCAACGAATCTATCGTTTGCTTCATTCCCCATCATCTCTCTTCCCCATCATCAGCGTAATTGTGGAACAAGTCTTGGGCCGCATCATAGTGAACTTCAGTAGCTAAACTTATTTCGTCGAATAAAACGCTAACAAGACGATCCTCAGGAGTGCGTTTTACAAAAGTATCTTTCAGTTGATTTAATACAGTCCAATTTCATCCTGGAATGGTAGGAAAATATTTCTGGTATTCATTCAAAGTCCTTATAGTTGGTATATGCAGAAATTTCGCCAACAGCTTGCAGCAATGCAATATCTTTTACCTCGTTACTGTAGCGTCTAGCATATTTGATCTTCACAGATAAGCGTAATTGGCTTGTGAATAATATTTAAGTTTTCCCAAATAATTTAAGATTGATTCAACGTCTTGCTTCATTTCTTGTTTTACAACAAATTTCTTCTCCATCCTGTTAATTCGGCTTTGCAATCGACCTATCGTTCTAGCCCCTTTGTGCAGTCTTAAAGATTTATTCTTTATTATTCTTATTTTAAAAGGTACTAAATATATAAAGTGCTGTTATCCGTTGCAAACTATTCTCAGTGTGACGCATTGCTTTAAACCGCCATGACAGTACTTTAGTACTTGGATGCAAATAATAGATGGGATTCCTAACAGTATACGTGACCTTGCCCTCTATCCTATACTCTTTAGGTTAAAATATTTTAATAGCCCCCTAGAACCAGTTGTATAAGGCAAAAAAGAACTCAAGTTTAATTTACCTAGAGCCAAATTTGAACCAAAACTTAAATCGATGTGTCAGAATTATGTTAACCTTGAGCTACAGTTGACACTAGATGTACAGCCCGTGTTGAAAAAGAAGATTTCATCATCGCATGCGACTAGTTTTGGTAATGTTTTTTGCGGTTTCTAAAAAAAATTTATATGTTTGAATCATTTAGATATCGTATGTATTGGAACGGAATCTATGGAAGGTTTAACTAAATAAATATTTAAACTTGAAAAGAGATCTAAGTCGATTCCTGGGCTAGAAAGCTATAATCAAATGACTTAACCGCCAAAATTACAAAGTGACCTTTGGGCATCGCATGTTATAGACCTTACATGTTTCTGAATTACATCTTACAAATTCGACATCCAGCAGCGAAAATTGTTATTTAAAAAGTGACAGTTATATATAATAAAGAAAAGCAAATACTTTAGTTCTTCTTCTTACTTTTGAAACTTTACGCGCTAGTAATAGCAACATCAGCTACGCTTAACATTATTCCGCAGTCAGCATTGAACTTTAATTATCAGTAAGCAGAGGAAAAAGTCCTTATTACTTTTCCGCGATTTTTCGAAAATTCGTTTAGTAATTTGGCTTCAGACGTTACACACCAAATTAGTGAAGTTCGACGGCTACGCCTGGATGCGGAACAGCGACTCCAACTCTGTCGCCGCGTTCGATTTCGAGAGCGCATTCTCGATCTGCAAAAATATGTTTATTGGCCTAAATTTGCATCACAATCCCGACGCACGGAACGCGAAAATAATTCACAGCACGTTTCGCGGAATATCTATAACTATTAATAACGCCGTAAATGGTGGCGCAGTTTAAGTACTTTAGCATGTAAAACTGGGTGAAATAATTGCACTTTAACAAGTCCTTAGAGATTATAATAAGTATAATCTTCCGCGGGTAAAATATATCGTGGTGCCTAAAGAAATTAATAATCTCTTAAGAGGTTTTTGTAAATGCACGGCCACGGTTCGAAGACAAATAACTAGTTGAAATAAATCCGGCTTTACTGTAATTAACGTATCACCGGCGCTGAAATGATCCCGTATTAATTTTGCGCTTGTAAGTGCTATTTCTAGTGTAAGCGATAAGAAGAATTACGTTTTTAAAAAAAGCCTAGGAGTTGTAAACAGGGTGTGCTTATTTGCAGCAATCAGGCAGCCACTAAATTTTTGTAACTCTTCCAGATAACAGAAATACATCCTGAAGATCCAGTTTAAATATTGTCAAATGTTTAAAATATTCCTGAAAGGCAATGGTTCTACGGTTACGAACAACCTTTTCAGGCTTCTGAACATTTCCCCGATGTATATCATGCAGGCAATACATATGTACCAGGGCGGCGCCAAAATTTGACGGCCTGAATGTGAAAGAAACAAAGAAAAGTAACAATTTTTTATTATTTTTCAATATAATGACCCTTAACTTCAATACACTAGTTACATCTCTTTATTAACAACTTAATCCCTTCAAAAAAATAATCGTTTGGTTTGTCTGTAAAATGAGCTAAAACAGCCTCTTTTAACTCAACTTCGTCGTTAAACCGCAGTCCACGTAAGTCCTTTTTCAAATATCCAAACAAATAATAGTCGCTGGAGCCATATCTGGATTATAGGGAGGATGATCTATCCGTTGGAACCCACAGTCTAAAATGGCAGCTTGTGAAATATCAGCAGTATGGACCGCTGCATCATCGTGCAAAAGACGCACGCCTCTGGTCAGTTTTCCTCGACGTTTTACACGTATGCAGTCTCGCAATTTATGTAATAATGTTGGGTAATATTTACTATTGACAGTGGTATTAGTTTCTTTAAAATCTATCACAAGGATTCCTTCACAATCCCAAAAGATCGTGGCCATCACCTTTTTTGTTGACTGGCAGACTCTGAATTTTCTTGGAGGTGCGTCACCCTTACGACGCCACTTCATTGATTCCTTTTTCGATAGAGGGTCATAATAAAGAAGCATAGTTTCATCTCCCGTCACAATAGTTTCTATCACAGGCTTCGGTTTCTACCCACAGAATTGCAAAAAAGATCGCGCACACTCGACAAGGCGTTGTTTTTGAATAGCCGAAAGGTTTTTAGGAACCCATCTTACACTAACCTTATGCACACCTATTTAGGTGCAACAATGCATGATCATTTGATCATGCATTGTTCGACGAACACTTGTATCAGAAAGCTTAGTAATTTTTGAGATTTCCTGGATCTTTAAACGTCGATCACTCAATACCACCTCTTCCACAATCGCAACAATATCTTCCGTTATGACCTCCAGTGGTCGACCAGTTCTTGAATCATCTTCAAGGGACTCCTGCCCCATTCGAAAACGTTTTGCCCATTCTTTCACTACAGAATACGAAGGAGAACTTTGGCCGTACAGACCATCCAGCCTTTCCTTAATAATTTTAGGTGCTAACCCTTCTTTTGTCAAAAACTTTATGACTGCTCTATACTCAATTTGCGTTATTTGCGACATTTTTTCGAACACGCCTTGTTTAAAATGCTGTCAATAAAAAACTATTTTACGCAAGACTTGAAAGAAGACAAAGTTTTATCGTGATACTGGAGCTGCATCTATGTCAGGCCGAGAAATTTTGGCGCTAACCTCGTAAATTGAAATAAAAATTATTACAACAATTGTAATTGTTATGAATATGTTAGAATGATTATTATTACATAACTTGCTGACGTTGGTTAGAATATTGAACAAATGGGAGCAATACTGTGTGGCTGTGTAACAATTAGATTAACATTAGCAAATTCAATGTTCTATTTGTATGGCACAAAAGATATAAAACATTTTAATATTAATATAGGTATAGTTAAATTGAGGTATGAAAAATATATAAAATCTAGTAATTTTATTAGATCCACAATTTGACTTGGGTGCTCATATAATGAGCAAATTTTAGCAAAAGGTGGGTTTAATATCTAGAGTAATCAAAAATTTAACAATTTGTACACAATTGTTATTTAATAATATTTTGGCGACTCCAAATTTGCAATATAGCGGGGAGAGAGAGAGAGAGAGAAACAGAGCAATGAGCGCAATCCTGGAATGTAATAGGGAATACACTTATATGACCCTGTTAAATATGTTATTAATACTGTCTGCAAGGAAAAAATAATGTCTTTATATTTATTTTTATAGTAAAAATAGTACTGATTTTATCCTAACCAATCGATGTAACGCTACACAAAACACTATTTCAGATTATTCGCCTGCCATAAATATTAAGGACTCTAATAATTGCAAATAAAAAAGACGCCTTTAAATCAAGACCACATTATAAGAGTGTGTGTATTAGTATACAAGTTTGACACACGCCACTATAGTCACGACTTTGATATGGCATTAGCGGAGCAAGTGTTTAATAAACGAGTGCCTGCAGAATTTTATCAACTCCTTGCATATTATAATTTTTCCCTCGACATGTGTATAGTTTTGTTTAGTTTTGCATTCGATTATCCCAACATTGTTCTAATTTCATATTTGGATTAGTACTTGCAACAATTTATTTTTAAAACTATGTTTCGATCAATAAGAAAGCTGTGCTCTCCTGTCAAAACTAAACTGGAAAAAAAAAATTGCTACGCTACTGCCCGCCAGGACGATTCAAAAGCTGCGTTGCGCGTTCTCGAAAAAATTTAAAAATTACATTAAGAGATATGAAGTGAATTACGAAGTATAACAACAGGTTGAGTTTATTTATAAGAATATTTCCTCGCCTTATCGATTAATGCGAATCGTTTTTGTTCGTGTTGCTTGGCACATTGTTTGTCCAGAACACTTACATCTCAGTTCGATGAATTATGCCTCACCTTGAACACTTCATTATTTGTGTAAATCAAGATATAATAAAGAATTCAATTCCAGTCCTTGGGGTAATTGAAATAAGAATCATTTATTTTGTCTCGAAGACATCCATGGCAGCATAAACACAACGATAGTCTGAACTGTGTGTCGTTAGTATTGCTAATATTTTTAAATTTCGAGATCTAACAATTTTTGACATTTTCAAATATCCGTTTGCTTCAAATTCAAAAAAGTTATTAGAAAAACACAGTTGTTAAAGTATAATTAAAAAAATATATTTGATTAGAGGAAAAGTTGATTCTATATCAGAAAAGAAATATCGGTCCTACATAGAATTTTGATGGAGCTTATATATACGAGGGGGTACCCATAAAAAACCGGAATACACCTTTCTGCCGCTAGGTTGTGGATAGTACAACTTACTGCGAGTTCGACGCCAACTTGTTTTGTTCACTTGCAGTGCCATTTTTTGTTGACGCTGTTTGTTTGTTATTTGGTTTTTTTCGATGGCAAGTTTAAACGAAAAACGAGCAGCATGAAATTTTGTTTTCTACTCGGTAAAAGTGCTGCTGAAACTGTTTCAATGTTAAAAACAGCTTATAAAGACGACGCGATGGGAAAAATTCAAGTGTACCAGTGGTTTGTTCGCTTCAAAAATGGCGGCCAGTCAATTGATGACCGACCTCGTTCTGGACGTCCATCAACTGCTCGAATCGACGAAAATATTGAAAAGATTCGAGAGTTTGTGCTCACAGACCGTCGACAGACAATTGAACAATTCTCAAAGATTAGTGGGTTGTTTCGGCAGTCCAGCCAATGGAAGACGTCACTGTCTCCCGGTCCAAAAAAATGTCGTCAGGTCAAATCAAACATCAAGACGATGCTGATTTGCTTTTTCGACATCAACGGCGTAGTTCATGCAGAGTTCGTTCCACCAGGTCAGACCGTTAATCAAGCTTTTTTTCTGGAAGTTTTAAGAAGATTGCGCAACAGTATTCGACAAAAAAGACCCGATTTGTGACGGACAGGGGACTGGTTCTTTCACCACGATAATGCACCTGCACACACGACCATTTCTGTGAAGCAGTTTTTGCCTAAAAATGGCATGGTTCCTCTGCCCCATGCACCTTACTCGCCTGATCTCGCTCCGTGTGACTTCTTCTTATTTCCACGTATGAAAAGGGACATGAAAGGACAGCGATTTGACAACATTGAAGAGGTCAAGAAAAAAACTAGGGATGAGCTGTCGGCTATAGCCAAAGATGAATATAAAAAATGTTTCGAACAGTGGAAGCACCGCTGGGACAAATGTATTAGTTGTAATGGAGAGTATTTTGAAGGGGATAAGGTCGTTCTGTGATTTTCAAAACAATATATAAAAAATGATTCCGGTTTTTTTTGGGTACCCCTCGTAAGTATGAATTTTCCAGGGGAAAAGCTTGACGACTTGAGAACGATGAAATTTTTTGTGTTAACGACGAAACTACATGAAGTATAAAGCATAGAAAAGTATGGACCAGAAGAATATTGTTTACTTGATGACACATGGATTAGTAAGCGTTATGTAGTCAAAAAATATAGCAAGTAAAAAAAAATATTAGTTCTCGCCAAGGACATAAATGCCGATGTTTACTAATATTACTTTGGAGAAAAAGTGGAATATCTTCCTTGTGATCCAGTACACATTCAGGGTACACAGAAAAACTTCCGTCTACGACGATACAAATTATTATCGACTGGCTTACAATATTGAAGCTGAAGAAATCATAATATAGAAAGAATTATTAGCTAGTGTGAATTTACATATGATGATATACCAGAAAATAGATCCAATGGAATTGGCGAAAAACTGTCCATAATGTTATCAAAGAAGAAGAAAAATTTGATACCCCTTAATATTAATGCCATATATACAGGGTTATTTGCGGTGAGTATCATATTAGACGTTTATGGAGAACGACTTACGGTAAAAACCTGATATATTGGGTACCTATGTAAAATACTTTTGGCTCTGCGGTGTTGTCCCACATATACTCGTAACGTATATCAACTTTCGTTTTTTAAATGGATCACCCTATATATTATTACATTTTTAGATTTTGCGAAACATTCTGGAAATTTTTTACGCAACATCTACAATAGCTATCTTGAACAATTTCGGAGATAAAAAATACTTTTAAGAAATTTGGCAACAAAAAACCCGATATAAAATATTTTTTCGCAACCCGTGCAACTAAACACTAAAATTTTTGGTTGTGGTTCCCTATTAAATTGCTTTTAAATTCTTCCGGGTTTTATTCCGAGTCTGGTCTGGCTGGCCCAAGTGGAGTTAGTCCTCTGCTGACAACGTTTCGGCAAGATCTCACTTGCCATTTTCAAGTCGGATAGTTCTGCTTCTCGTCCGAAGATGTCTTGTCTAATCAAGCTGGTCGGGAGCATACCAGAACCTACAATAGTGATGAATTAAATTGATATAGCACCAAATACAATAACTGAACTGTCTTTAACAAAGCAGCCCATGCAGAAATCATATAGCCCTATTACACAGTCAAGTTGAAATAGTAACCAAACAGAGAATATTCTGTGCACACCACCTCAGTCAAAAAACATCAGAATTTTTTTTTCCGGAAAAACTTCCACAGGCTACTGTAATACTTTTTTCAAAACTTCTGGATTTCTCCTGCGTCGGTTTTTCAGACAATTATAAGAATAAAAGACCAAACTAAACCAAAAATAACATTGAAAGAAATTATGCAAAATCTCATTAACCAAACCAATGGCCCAGAAGTGTTTCCAGAATCCCTGAATATACTTGACTTAAGTAAGAGGAATATGGGAGCAAATGCGAAGTTAAATAAAGTAGAAAACCCAAACAAATCTCTTGTAATACATTGAAGTCTTCAATTAATAGGTAATTCTGTAGACCTAACAGAAGACTTCATATGTTCGAACAACGACTGCGATGTTTTATGTTTTACCGGACACTGGAAAACTAAAAGCCAACTTGAAAATTACGGAATCAAGGGCTTTACACTGACAACTAGTTTTTGTAAACAATTAGAAAATAAACATGGTAGAAGTGTAATATTTGTGAGAAACAATATTAAATTTAAGGCAAGAACAGACATTAATAACTTAAGTGAGGGGTTTGTTGTCGAATACTGTGGATGTAAGGTGTGAAATTCAAATAAAATAATAATCTTTGTATCTCAATATAGGAATGGTAGTTTTGAAATTTTCATAAACACGATGGAACAATTGCTGCAAATGTTTACGGGCAACTTTAATCATATAGTTGTTATAGCGGGAGATTTCAATGTGGATCTCATGTCCGAAGCAAATGTACTTCAGTACTTAATATCAGTCATTAACTCATTTAATGTAAAGTAAACTATTTCTAGTTAGACTCGTATAACAAGCAAAACTAGTACCTGGATTGATATTATATTAAAAACATAAAATTTTAACTTTAGCTGCATTCTTCATACAAAATAGTTTGTTTGTTGGAAGTTTATTGGAAGTTTATTGGACAATTACACATACCCCAGGCCCAGACTGACTATGAGTGACAAGGGTGCGTATTATCAGTTTATTAGGTGTTATAATAGTTTGCCGAACAACATAAAAACGATTAAAGGTTTAAAAATGTTGAAGACACCAATTTTTAATTTACTCGTAGAAATAGAAAGATATAGTGTAGAAGAGTACTATAGATTTATTCAAAACATCTAGGACGACTGTAAATGACACTATTTTAATGTAATTATGCTTTGAAATAAAGATTTATTATTATTATTATTATTATTATTATGCAGGCGTTTGATTTCAGGTCCACCGATACTCCTTCATAGCTACCGTCGTCAGCTTTAGCCACCTCTACGCGCATTTTTGGATATGAAGACATAACGTCGGCGGGAGATTTACACTTTGGGCGACGACGGCCCTCGTGCAGAAAACTATCAACCACAGTGATTAAATAAATAGCTAAATCTTCCCATACTAAATAAGCGTGCTGAACCTTTCATATACGTGCGCGTTTTTTTTTCTTTTTCGAAATTACCCGCGCACATACCGATAGATCGTGGCGAAGATCATCCCACAACATCCGAGCCTCTATGGTCGGACAAAAAGAAACAAGATCGAGCATTATACGAGCCTTGTGCTCGCCCAGCGGGCAGTATGACACATAATTTCCCCAGTCATCGATACCGGCTCGTAAATAAAGCATAATAATATCTCTCGCGGGGCCCCCAGAGATCGGATGAGGGCGAGCGCAAATATAGGCGTGCATGAAAGAAACGAAACACACACACACGTCCGAAAATTATATATTCAATATATACGTAAAGTTACTAGGATTCGGGATATAACATTATCGTCGCGAGAAAACACCCACTGTTGTTTTCTTTGCCGGCAGTGTTAGTGTTAGCAAACTAGCAAAACTATTTTATTAAGGGCCGGTTCTTCAATGTACCTTCAAGTCGGCATGACATCAACTTTCTGTTGACTGCAAGTCGAGTCTTAATTTTCTAGACTTCCACGACCATCCAATGACATATAAAATGGACGCCTTCAAAACATTGTGTGCTGCCTGCGTGATTTAACAGGAAACTTTAAAATTATTTACAAAATTATGACTTCAATGTACATATAGTGAAATGCTAAATAGGATAGTAAATAGTCAAAAAAAAGGTTGACAGAATATACAGTTAGGCCATGGAGATAAAAGCAATGCCTAGAATAAATTTAAAAAAAAATTTCTTTTTTCGATATTTTATATTAATAATGATATAACATCATCATTAGCCTATCATTTAATTTTTGAAAAAAATAGTTTCAATTTAATTTAGAGATTTTTGAATTTTCTATTGGTATATCAAGAAATGCTAAACAAAAATTACTAAATCAAGGCATATTTTTTTGGTAGGTGGCTTTTGGCAAAAAATCACTTTAAAAGTAAAATGGCGGTCACGCTCCGGCAATCATCTTGGAAATATGCAAATATTTCCCTAGGTCTTCTTTCGGCCACTTTTTTAAGTCTCGCCGACGAGGTTTCGGTAATACGACACTTTGCATTCTTATCTAGCCACCTTGTACATATTTTGACTAACGACTGACTTCTCTTTCATGGATATATATTGTTCGAGTTCCTAGTGTGACGCACAGTGGGTCAAAAAGATGGTTTTGTGATCAAAAAGCGCCTGCCAACTCGGGTTGGGAGTGAAATAGGGATTCTTTTTTTTTGAAGTACTCGTAAGATCGGTAGCTTGGATGCCTTACCGCTGCAATATTGAATTTGAGGATACATAACCTAAATCAGATGCTTTAAAAAATTACGAAGCTGCGATGATTTTGATAAGGAATAATACAGAAAAAGCCTATCATGAATTCCAGTGTAGTGGAATGTGAATAAAGTAACCCAGCACAAATAAGATAATCCATAACATCATAAGCTGTCACATTAAGAATGGAAAAGACTTTCCTGAAACACCAAAAGCACTACTCCACATATATATTACCTCAAAAATGTTCGAATATTACAAACTCCTGACAAACCATTTTAAATTAGAAACCCGTGGTCTATGGCGAAATCTAATTTGAATAATTAATCCACTGGTCTTCTACTACCCATCTTGAGAATCTTGATATCGTCTTGATTCGATGTTATCTGAAATTCATACTAGGATGGATTCAAGAAGATGAAAAAATCAAGACTGTTTTAAAAAAAAATTGAATTTGCAATTAATATTTTCTATGCACATTATAGGAATTCATGATATTCGGCAACTATGACAAGAGGGGGCACATCAACAGTGATTTTGAAAAACCAGAGATTCATTTATCACTAGAGGTTATGTATCCACAAATTCAACATTTTAGCAGTAAGGCATCTAAGTATTAAAAAAAAGGAATCCCCATTTTACTCCTAACCCTAGCTGGCACCCATTGTGCGACGTGGTCATCTACCTCTAACTGTTAGTTGCTGGTCAGAAGATGATTGTAATTTTCCTCTTCATCTCTTTATGCCGTCAGTAACGACTTTACCATGATAGTACAATTGCCTATAACCTATATATCTATTCTCAATGTTCCACGTATACATTTGGTATGATACTGTGTTCTTGATTTTATTAACAGTTTTTTTTTCTGAATAGAAGAAATGGAAAGGAAGAAGTTAGGAAACGAAATACTTAGCCCGCCCTGTAGATCCGGAATGGCTGTAAAATCACGGAGCGCTTCAAACAATATAAAAATCGAGCAGCACGTTTTCTAGTAATGCCGGCTTAAAACGGACTGCGCATTTGAATAATTGTAAGTCATTTCGGATTCTCAACAGCGAAAACGCAGCAGCCCTCATTAAATCACCAACGATGCATCTCGTGGTCTATTCAACGTCAGTCCGGCTACGGTCGCCATCATCGGAAAAATTTGCCTATCTGCCGTATTGGCGAGAAAGGACGTGACGTTTACAGTTGTAATTGGACACTAATGAAGGTTCGTAAATATATCGGCTGCCTCTGTCCCTAATCTCGACTACACCCCGTATCTTACAGAATACATCTAGATTTCATTGGAAAATATACGTTAGTCAGATTTATATTGTAATCTACGAGATAGACACATTTGACCTATCACATAATGTAAAAGCGCTAGTTGTCCAGATTTTGCAAAGTTACGCCGTTTGTTGCAATAATAACGGTTGACCACAGATTTTACGAGTCAGCTTCAATATGCAACTTAATCCTTTAACTTTTTATTTACAGTAACCTCGATCTAAATTGGACTTGGCCCGGAGTGATGAGTGGATCAAATTTTACAATAGGAAATGACAACTAGTAATCAGAGTTTTTGTTTTTCTCTCAATCATTTATTGAAAAATTTGTTTATATTACATTACGTTTTATTTATGTTTGTATTATTTATCAGAATTTACGTTATACGATAAGTACAACGTGAAAACTTATAAAACATTCAAAAGTTTATATGGAGAAACGAGAAAGCCATATTTTATAAGCAGTATCAAGGCGCGCCTCTATTCTAGATTTTTTCGAATTTGTTTTTTTTTTGGGGCCAACGCCAACAAATTTTGAAAACCCGCATTCAACCAATTGAAAATCATTGAACAGTAGTATATTACGCAACAAGTGCTCACGAGTTTATTTGACACGAGCGGAGCGCATCGCACCTGGCTTTTAATAAACGAGTGAGTTAAAAAGTTTAACGAACGTGTTGCATACTATACTTTTTCTACGACCGTTAGTTTTTGGGTACATTTTCACAAAACAACACGAATACGTTCACTGACATGACCGTCAGAATTGACACACGTCAAAATTCAAAGCGTGCTCCCAAATCCGTGCGGTAAAATGCCGGAAATGTCCGAAGTGGCTCGGATTCATGGGAAACGAAACTGACGTGGTCAAGTGATACTTCCCGCACGCTAGATCGGTGGGTAATTATGTATTTTACAGATGGGAGTAGAAAAATTGAATTTGTATGTCGCCGCGTTCAACAAGGACTCAGTTCCCTTGAAAGTAACTAACACAGATTTGCTGGTCTACTCCGTTTTTAACAGTTTTGCCAGGTTGGACATAAAAACTAATTTTAACAATCTTTGTACACCTAGTTTGAAAGGAACATGCAACTTTATAAGACTTTACTAAAATTGTTAATTCTACATAAGATAAAATTGTTAAAGTGACTTGGCTTTCATAATTTTTCTTCAACCTACGACTGGCGATTCTTGAAATTAACAACTAATTTGTAAAACACGCCTTCTTACAATCAAATTACTTAGTTCTTACACGTTTGATAAACGCCGCTTTAGTCACCAGTTTTAGTGCAGCGGAACCAGTGCTTAAAAAACGAGCGACTGAACACATTTTGGATACATTTCTTAACTAGTAGAGTGATTTAAAGTAGGACTTTGCGCAAGCTTTAGCAATTTATAGTTGGGTATTTTAAAGTAGGGGACCAAAAGAGGAACCAGTAATAATAAAACAAGCAACCAAAAATTTCGCCAGGGATTTGGCACTCGTTAAGCTCTTTTCTTGATATGGATTAAAAAGTTTGCACGTCTTTCATTGACTTCGAAAGGGTATATATATGCACTTCTGTTATCTCTCTAGATTTGTCGTGCGTTTTCAAAGATACCAAACGAAATACGACACGTGCATTAAAAATCAAAAAAGTATAATTTGCTAGCAAATAACCGATCAAGTATAGCTGTCAAGAAGCGCTTGCTTTTATACTTGACAACGGATTCACGAAACAACAATACTTGGCTAGGCGATTGGGTGCACAGGCCCAAAATAATCATATTTAGGAGGTCATCGAATATTACTGAGACAACGGCTTCTGCAAGATGTTCTAAACCACACCACACAAAGAATTTTACTTATGCAAGAAGAGGTTTCTCTCAGCGTTTCTAGAAGCCATATATCAGCTACGTTAATTGTGAGTTATGGTTTTGATGTAAGGTCATGCCACAATATCTGAGGTTTTGCAGGTCGTTGAAACTGGAATATGTCAAAGAAACTAGAGATCATGTTATGAAACAGAAAGAAACCCTAGATAATGAAATTAAACATCTTCAAGATACCAAACCTGGATCAACAATTTTAATGTTATAGTACATTTTGATTTACACTTAACTTTGATTCATGGAAAAATCTTAAGTATTCTCACCAACACTCGTTCAAGTCACGCATGCCCAAATTGTGATGCAACACCTGCAAAATTTTTAACTATTAATAATTTTGAAGACTATAACTCTGCAACAAAAGAAAATGCACTTCATTATGGTGTAAGCTCCCTCCATTGCTGGATAAGATTTTTTGAGAGCATCGTGCACATTTCTTGCAGAATTAAATTAAATCTGGAACAAAGAAGCTCATCCAAAATCTATTTTGGTCTCGTTTAGGCTTGCACGTCGATAAGCCAAAATCCAATAGTTATGGATCTACCAACGACGGCAACACGGCCAGGAAAACTTTTTCCAGCGTTCAAGAATTTGCAGAGATAACGGGCCTTTCTTATAGTTTGATATATCGTTTCTGGATTATTCTTATCGTACTCAATTGTCAGCTTCCAATAAACTAATCTAAGTGGAGTTTGAGGAAACATACCCATGGTTTCCAATGTCTGCCACAATTCACAAAATTATTGTAGATAGTAAACAAATAATTGAAAACTATGTGTTGCCGAAGGTTTCTTTGGGAGGAAGCTTCGGAGTCTAGAAATAAGATACACAAGCAAGATAGGGAGTTTTGTGTCAGAAAAATAGCAGACCGATATATTTAATCGAGCAATGGATACCTCAGACCCTTTCATATCTTCGTTGTCTCCTAAAACAAGAAAATCAAAATTGATAATAAAACAGCTGCCGCCTGAAGTTCAAGATTATGAATACAGTTTTCACGAGGATAAAGATTTAGATATGGAGTAGTCGAAAATAGACCATTTTTTGGATTCCTTAGCAACTTAGAGTTGGACAGTGAACATTTGTGAAGTAGGTAAACTTGTAAATACACCTATATGTAGTTTTTCTTTCAAAGTAAGTGTTTTTGTACCCGAATGATTTTTCAAATATAGTAAAACGAGTGCAAAAAGCCGCGATTGTATAACAGTGTTACACAATATTTTCTTCTCAAATTTAGTCAAAAGGGAACGTGCACAAATGATGATACACTGTGGTGCATTTCCTACTAGATTCACAGATAGGTATCATATTAATTTATTTTTTAATCAAGTCCTGTCTGTTAACGGAGGTTTATTCAGAGGTGTATGTGTACCATTCTGGGATACATATGTTGATGCGTCTATAAAAAGTATCTTTGGAGTAACAGTAACAAGCAAAACACGTTTCTGAAGTTGAAATGTTAATAAATAATTTTAGTCAAAATAAGTGTGCTGTAGACTATTGTGCGACGGAGGGCATAGTGGTGAATTGAGAAGTGCTCAATAACATTAGATATGCTGATGTCACTGCACTGATTGCTGATACTCTGGGAGGCATAGAACATTGAATATTGAACAAATTTTTTAAAATTAATTTGAAGAATACTAAAATGATGATAATAAGTAAAACACGAAACAATGAAGGAGAGGTAATATTTAATTATACAATGATAGAGTAGGTTCCGTATTATAATTACCTGGATACTTAGTGCTACTGATCAAAATAAAGAAATAAAAATTATGCAAGAAGTCGCTCGTACAAAATGCGTTTATATATATTTGCTATCTTACTATATAGTATACAAGCTAGGACCCTTAAAGAAACTAACATTAAGACTATCGAAGCCTTGCTGGTGCTGCCAATGAATCCTGAGAATATCATGGATGGTGAAGGTAACAAACGCCGGTCTTCTCCAAAGGATAAACAAAGACCGTGAAGTAATAACCACAAATAAAAGCCGAAAACTTCAGTATTTTGAAAACATCATGAGGGCGGAGAAATATTCACTACTGAGAAATATCATCAAGATAAGGAGTAGAAGAAGGGTAGGTTGAAGGAAGATATCCTGGCTACGGAGATTGAGAGACTGGTGTGACTCCAGAAGAAGAAGAATAGTAGCGGGGATGGGAAAAATGGAAATTATAAAGGATTCCGTGATACGGAAAAACTTATTGATATTCTACGGTCTGCAAATGTCATTGCTTCTCATTACAGAAAATATCATCTCAAACATTATGCATGAAATATGTTTAGAAATTTCCGAAAACCACAAAAATATATATATATGTTGCACACTGTCGCAGTGTTGAAATTTCCATTGTGAATTTGGTGAATTTGCTAACGCTTTTCCTTTAAATTGTGGACATCGAATGTGCCCGCCAGACCTTCTAGGTTGTTTCGAGCCGCATATAAGATTACCTGCTGTCCCCAATAAATCACGCGATCCCATGTAAATTTAAATGTTTCCAAGCTAAAGAAGACTGTCTACACATTAATTAGGGACCCTTACAATTTATATTTTAACACCATAAATAATAATAATGCGTTGCGGATAGCGAGCAAGAGCAAAAAGCGGACCAAACCTGGTGGAGCCGTGTGCGACGGTGTACGTGTTATTTATGTTTGGGTTAATACAGCGATGATGGGACTGTATTCTCAGACTTACAGAGTTACGAGTTGGGAGGCAGAAAGAGGAATAGTGTCAAATTGTTATGGAGCCCGCGGGATAAACAAATTAAATTCCGAGTGACAATTCGATAGCCAGATTGTCTATATCTCCACAAGAGTTTGATTTTATGAAAAAATGTCAAATATGAATATTATTGCAAATTGTTAGCGTTATATAGGGTATCCCATACGCACCTGATGTTGATGTTTTAAAGGAACACCTAATAATGTTTGGATTTCAGAAAACCTTTCATGGTGGATTTTGTTTTCTCCGTACTTAATTACAATATTCTTTTAGATAGCTTGGTCAAGTACACAAATATGTACTGACCAGCCATGCGCAAAGTGTCATTTCAATTTCACTATCACGTGAACTATTCGATCGTTTCTTGCACTTCAATCACGGGTTTGAGAGCGATCCTATGTTTTCGCGTCACATGTCACTCAAAAACTAATGGTTAAATAACACGTATATAGACTTCTGCATACACTCTTTCTCCTAATAAAACTATAATGTTTGTCAAACTTCTTGCATAACATACTATTAAAATAATGTATCCTTTAACCAGGATTTAGCAAATATTAAACAAAAATCTCTAAATAATATTAAATCAACTGAGATATAAGGTATTTTTTTTGACGAAAATTTATTTCCTGTAGAATTGTTTAACAAAGAGAAATTCAAGCCTGGAACAAAATATATATATTGTTTGATAAGTACACTTCTTCTTTCAATACGTCTAATAATTCCTTGCGCCATTCGAACATTTCGAGATTTCTCCAATAGTCAAGCATACGTACCCACCCAATTTTCGGAGGTTTCGCCTCTGCATCTCTTATTCTTTTTATTTTACACATTTGTTCATCGAACTTTGGCAAACTACATCATGTTTGGGGTCAACGGTCACTGCTAGTTCCTTCGGGATTGGGTTTGTACTCTATTCTGCCCCCCTTATCAGTATTATAATTATATCGAATATAAATTTACAACAACAAACCGATTAACTTTATTAAAGGACATCAGTTGCTTTGGGCGATAGGTTCTAACAAATAAAGTAAAATAAGGATATACTGCCCAGTTTCCAGGTAAATATTATCAAAACTGTTTATTTGTGGATTAGATAAATTGTTTAGTTAATAATTATTAAAACGCAAGCGGTCAAAAGTAACCTTGAAATGTCAAAAATTATGAGGCACGATCATGGATGATCATTATATATCAGATCAGATATGTTGTTTTTAAGAAATTACAGTTACACTTCATCATCGAAATGAAAAATTTGAAGACGATCGTTAAAAGCTAGCCCGAACTCGCATCTATAAAACAACCTTTGATCATTTTATTACCGGGGAGTGGCCATTCTGATGCGGTTTTAACCTTTTGGGCAATCGTTCATGTCGTTAAAGATAAGATTATTGTACATTTATCACTTTAATGCCTCGACGTTCTTATGTCCACATATTATCATTGCCATTATCCGATTTAATTATTGTTCTCCAATGCGGTTTGATTTACGGCTGTGTGGCTCGCAATTATGATGATTCCCAGAAGCGGAAGTGCTAAGACGAAGGATTCGATTTTAGTTTAAAATTTAAAGACTTTTGGCAATAAATCCATTGTGAAACCGTTACGACTTTCCGGGACCTTTTAGGCAATATTTGCTTACTGTCAATACAAATTTGAGATATTCTTGATTCTTGAACATAAGCTTCAATCCTCAAATCACAGGCATGGTGGATGCCAATGTTTAAGGAGTTCGAGAAATTTGTCATATTAACGGTGGGTTATCGATTTCTTAAATTTTTTTGTCATTTTGAGGAATACATAGGATCAAACGAATTTTCCCGTTTTAAAAGTACAGATATTATATTGTATAAATTAACTACATAAACAACGCAACATCAACATTCAAAATTACAGGAACGGTTAAAGTAAAACGTAATAGCAAAATATCAGAGAGGAAGATCCTTGAGAAATGGTATTCTAAAATCTAATAATACAGAACTAGAACTCTTTGGGGGCGATACGGCAATTTTAGCAAAATTTAAAGTAAAAATTGCTCTTAAAAAACTTTGGACTATCTTCAAAATTTCCTTAAAACATGTATTTGGAAACCAAAATATGTGGCAACAAGTTGGACTGTATGGCAAAGGTACAGTATAAGGAATTTAAATCCTCCTCTACACATTGACAATAACAAATTAATTGCAAAGACGAAGTTACCTGTTTCAGAGTGTCCTTGGATAAGAAAACTAAATTTAAAAAGCCTTGTAAATAAAACGGCAAACAAAGTATATATTATATAAATAAGGGGTGTTTTTTTTCGATGTGTAGAGCTTTAAGTTGCAATAAAACAACGATGGATTATTCGATTGACATGAATTTTATATATCCGAAAGATAATCGTGTGGCATTACATTCTCAATATAATTCCTGGCATATGACCGCCACGGCTGGCGCGGATGTAGTCCAATCTGGACGTCCAATTTTCGATGACTTTTTCCAACATTTGTGGCCGTATATCGGCAACAACACGGCGAATGTTGTCTTCCAAATGGTCAAGCGTTTGTGGCATATCCGCATAGAGTCTATAAAGTCATTGGTCTATGCCATAGACCAATGACTTTACATAGCCCCACAGAAAGTAGTCTAGCGGTGTTAAATCTCAAGATCTTGGAGGACAATTCACAGGTCCAAAACGTGAAATTAGGCGGTCACCAAACGTGTCTTTCAATTAATCGATTGTGGCACGAGCTGTGTGACATGTCGCGCCGTCTTGTTGAAACCACATCTCCTGGACATAATGGTTATTCAATTCAGGAATGAAAGAGTTAGTAATCATAGCTCTATACCGATCACCATTGACTGTAACGTTCTGGCCATCATCGTTTTTGAAGAAGTACGGACCAATGATTCCACCAGCCCATAAAGCGCACCAAACAGTCAGTTTTTCTGGATGTAACGGTGTTTCGACATACACTTGAGGATTAGCTTCGCTCCAAATGCGGCAGTTTTGTTTTTTGACGTAGCCCTTAATCGCTAAACAAAATTCCCTTATGAAAATCTGGAACAACGGCAATCTTGTTTTGGGCTCATTCGACGAATCTACGCCTTACTTGATGATCGTTTGGCTTCAATTCATGCACGAGTTGGATTTTGTAAGCACGTAAACCAAGATTCTTCCGCAAAATCTTCGATAAAGCGGATGGATACAGATCCAATTCCTGTGCTCGATGGCGGATAGACTCATTCGGGTCTTCCTCAATGCTACGCGCTACAGCAGCAATAGCTTCTTCTGTACGCACCGTACGACGTCTCTGGGGATGCGAGTTATCAATAAGAGTAAACGTGGTGCGAAAACGTTCCATGGTTAATCGAATTAACTCCTCTTGTCGACGATAAAATTGACGTAGTGTGCGATACGTATTCGGCATAGAACCATTATTTTCGAAATAAAATTGCACTATTTGCAAGCGTTGTTCAGACGTAAGTCTATTCATGATGAATTGCCAAACCAAACTGAGAATAAATCACTTGACAGCTGTTAAATCGATCGCCATCTTGAACAGTAATGCTAACTTAAAGTTCTATACACCGAAAAAAAAACACCCATTATAAATGTTTGTTTGATAAATTAATGATGACGCAGGTTTACAAAATTAAACTTTTTGAAAGATGTTTGGATTGTGGCACGAGCTGTGTGACATGTCGCGCCGTCTTGTTGAAACCACATCTTCTGGACATCATGGTTATTCAATTCAGGAATGAAAGAGTTAGTAATCATAGCTCTATACCGATCACCACTGACTATAACGTTCTGGCCATCATCGTTTTTGAAGAAGTACGGACCAATGATTCCACCAGCCCATAAAACGCACCAAACGGTCAGTTTTTCTGGATGTAACGGTGTTTCGACATACACTTGAGGATTAGCTTCGCTTCAAATGCGGCAGTTTTGTTTGTTGACGTAGCCATTCAACCAGAAGTGCGTTTCATCGCTAAACAAAATTTGCTTATGAAATCTACGCCTTACTTGATGATCGTTTGGATTCAATTCTTGCAAGAGTTGGATTTTGTAAGCACGTAAACCAAGCAAAATCTTCCATAAAGTGGATGGACACAGATCCAATTCCTGTGCTCGATGGCGGATGGACTCATTCGGGTCTTTCTCAATGCTACACTCTACAGCAGCAATAGCTTCTTCTGTACGCACCGTATGGCGTCTCTGGGGATGATATATATATATATATATATATATATATATATATATATATATATATATATATATATATATATATATATATATATATATATATATATATATATATATATATATATATTCACGTATTGATTCAAGGATGGAAAAATGTGATGACACTATATTCCGGGATATCATCCGTTCGCTTGTTGAACTCCGACTGGAAACCTGTAGACGTTTCGCCCAAATCTCACTTGGCATCTTCAATGCTCGCGCTCCGAAAACACTTCGAACACTATATATATATATATATATATATATATATATATATATATATATATATATATATATATATATATATATATATATATATATATATATATATATATATATTATATATATATATATATATATATATATATATATATATATATATATATATATATATATATATATATATATATATATATATATATATATATATATATATATATATATATATAGATATATATATATATTATATATATATATAGGAAGGTGAAACGTGTACCAAAAGTACTCTAGTACTAGGTATTATTTACAATATTCGATTCCTTAGTGTTCGATTCTTCAAAATACTCGATAATTCTCATACGAACTTGATATACCAACAAAACAACGAACCAAGAACAAATGTAACTGCTCCTATTGCATTTCTTAGAGTTCATAAACATGTTTAAAATCTAGATGGAACAGAAAACAAACAATGGCGCATGATCCTGAGTGTAAGAAAGCCCGTGGTGGGAACGAACCTAATATTACAAAATAATGTGTTACAATTTTTCGTTGAATTATTGCGCACGTATTTTAAAACGCTTGAACGATTCAGTTTTGTATTTGTAAACTCGTCGAAAACGGTTGCCCCGCTTGGTGCATTTGCACCTGAGCATTCCTGCAATTAAGTACCGAGCGTTGGGCTTTTCGGTTCCCTATGCAGCCGTTAATTGACTCGTATCTGTCCAAATATTTTGCGCACATTATTGACATTGGATGGTCTTTTGATTCCCACGACCGGTTTTATTTATGTTGGGGAATTTTTTGCAGTTTGTTGCCTTCTCGGGTGAGTGTGTACTTGAACAGTATTTTATGGAAAAAATATAAATTTACTCAGTAGGATCTGTATATTTAAAGTTAGAAGATATTAAAATTAATTACATTAAATTAATTAAAATTTAAATTAGTAGATGTCAGTGGATTAAGTGGTTTGAAAGGAATGCAATTTGGGTTGTTAAATTTATGATGAAAATGTAAAGACAATAGGGAACATGAACAAAGTATATAGTATTTACTATTAAAAGAACTGCAGTTCAAAAAAAAAAAATTTCGTAGTTCTACGTAACAAATATAAGCAATTAAAAATTGTAAAATTTAAATCCTTTTTGAAACGCGCTGTTATTGGTTGTGACGTCAATTCGCTGATAAGATTATGCGCCAGCCGGACGATAGCATAAAGAAGTCATTAGAGAACGACGTCTTTGTCTTGGTGGTTTTAATTTTAATTTTATTCTTGACCCTGTCGCTTGCTTTTGCTTTCTTGTATCAAAAAGAAAGTTTTGAAAATGACCGAAACCGATTTTTTAAAAGGTCAATCTGATAATGTACCTTAGTGGATATATTTATGATGATATCTTTCATACTGCAATGGGTGCAAGTTCCAAGAGTTGAAAATGTTTCCACGGTTGAGGATACAGTGACACTATTTGTAATATTGTTTTTGTGTTGCTTCCATTATTGTCATGTAAAGCGCACTAACCAGAAATACAAACTGTGGTAGATTAAATGCGAACTCACTTTACAGGAGCCAGAGATAAATGTAAATAACATAATTCAAGGCCTATAACCTGAGAATATCAATATAACATGTCGTCGAATCGATCGAAAACCAGCGGTATGACGTCACCATCATTCCCGCGCGTTTAGTGTCGTTTAAAAGGAATAGCAGGGTGTCACAACTTATTTATTACATAAATATTGGGTTTTGAGTTTTGATATGCGTTATTTCTATAACTCTAATAAATATATTGTGCTTAGCTCAAGTAGGCCCTAGTTCGGTGGTTTTGTTAAACAGTTTATTTTATACAAATTGTAACACATTATAAAGTATAAATAAAAAAAAAATTAAATAAATTATAGGAATTATTTTTTTCCATCTCACATGACCAGCTTATATAAAATGGGTTTGGCTTGTTCATTCCATGTACTACCAGTCATTCCCCCGTCACCCCATTCGTTAAGTAACTCCATTTGCGTTTGGTTATACGGAGAAGAGTGAATGGAGTTTACTGCACATCTTAAAGAAGGATTTGTCCATTTCGTTTGCGATGCTTGTCACCATATTTTTTTCTAGTTTGACAATTAACTATAACAAACGTCGTATAAATTATTGTAGGAATAAGAAAGGCTAAGCCTTTCATAGTTGTGGATGGAAGGAACAAATAAAAATATAGCGTCTAAAAAACCTTTGCAACTATTATAATTTTTTGAACTAAAATACTTGAAGAAAGCTCATTAGGGTTTGAATATATATTTCTATGGGTGCCTTTAGGTACCAAGATATCGGAAGATTTTGATCTGGAAAGTTTTCATATGATTTCTTCATTATGTACAGAGGCACGTATACTATGAATAGCAATGGATGATTAACATGCAAGAGACTATTTTGGAAAGAAAGAAAATATTAACAATCCAAAACAACTGTTTGATATTTACGTTTGACTGCTCCTAGAGTCCGCTGTGTTTGGTTATACATTTTACACTCTATTAACTAAAAGCTCACATGGTAAAAAACTCCACTCCAGCTCTGTTTTTATTAGCTTAATCCACCTATAGCAACCATTCATATTTAGGCAGCACCGCTCAACCCACTGGCCCCTTGACTAAATTCCTATATGTGCACTACAACACAGGATGTTTTATAAATAATTTGTGTGCACTCTTAAATTCTAAACTTAAAAGAGTCAAAAATGTCGAGAACAACTACCAGTGAACGAAAAGCGTATGGTAAACTTTATCGTGTCAGTGCAGGGTGTTAAGAAAGTTAATAACAATAATAACAAATTTGATGCCCAATAGTATTAACTAAAATTACTGGACAAATAATAATAGCTACTTAATTACTATCTAGACAAACCATATTCTTAGTTTAGCCTACACACCACCGATATTAAAATACATATAACATATTAATTTTATGTAACTTACCAATATCCTAAATATGTAAACACTACTTCTAACTAGATAAATAACAAGTAAGGATTTTCCGGGGATTTTCACATATGGTAATGTTACATTTTGTGAATCGTAGGAATGTTATGGAGTATTTCATTTAATAATATAATTTTAAAACCCTACGCCGTGCTTTCTCTATCGCAGCAATTAAACTTAATAAACTTATTAATTGGATACCAAACTATAGACGCATACTCTAGTCTACATCTAAATATTAAATTGAATAAAATCGTAAAAGTTTGTAGATTCGAGAAAGTTCTAAAATATCTAGTAATAAATTGCAACATCCTCAGAATAGAATTCACAGTGCTAGAAATATGATCGACAAATGAGAGCGGGTTTTTCAAATACAACACTAAGAGCACTGATAGTGATACATCTAGAAATTTTTCATTATTTAGTTTGTACAATTACAAATATCTATAAAGGTTACTAGTGAAACTCAAAACTTTACACTTTGAAATATTTAAATTTAGTTTATTATCAGTGTGCCATTTCTCCAAGGCAACAAATTGCCCTTGGCGGCTGTCATCAACACTAAAAACAGAAGATACTATTTGGAGGTATCCAGAAAATCAAAAATTAAAGAATATGGAGACATGTAGAGGGCATTTTTGGGTTGCCACAACCGTTTCGGATCATTTCTTTTTTGATTTTCGAATACTAACCAAAATTAAATTGTTTTTATGCGGTTCTTGCATATCCGACTTTATTGGCCTAAGTACTCGACTAAAGTTAGCATAGCAGATATTTTTTTATATTTAATATAATGAAGTTAAAAATAACAGTTAATCGAGAGACGATCCGTTGGTTGCTTTAAGAAGGTTTGCCAACGACACTTCACCCAGGCACACCGCCCATATGAGCGTCAACGATGAATGAAAAATACTGCTTAATAAAAAGTAGTTTATTATCAGTGCGCCATTTCTCCAAGGTAACAAATTGCCCTTGTCGGCTGTCATCAACACTAATAACAGAAAATACTATTTAGAGGTATCCAGAAAATTAAAAATTAAAGAATATGGAGACACGTAAAGAGCCTTTTTTGCTTGCCACAACCGCTTCGGATCATTTCTTATTTGATTTTCGAATACTAACCAAAATTAAATTATTTTTATGCGGTTCTTGCAAGTCCGACTTTACTGGCCTAAGTACTCTAATAAAGTTAGCATAGCAGATATTTTTTTATATCTAATATAATGAAGTTTAAAATAACAGTTAATCGAGAGACGATCCGTTGGTTGCTTTAAGGTTTGCCAACGACACTTCACCCAGGCACACCGCCCATATGAACGTCAACGTTGAATGAAAAATACTGCTTAATAAAAAGTTGTTGCCTCTATTAAAACTATTCAAATTTATAGCAATCCGTGGAATTGCGCACACAATACAAGCCCACACGAACTCATTGTTTTAAATGAAGAAATCGTTGTCTAGCCGGGGCCTCGCCTATTTCTTTGTGACATGTTCGAGTCAAACGCGTTAGTATTTTAATTATTCGCTTTGCCGAATGTTTTGTAGATCAATGTTAAAGCACCATTGCGAAACCAACGTGAAATTGACTATAACGTTTCCCGTATACCTTCTCAAACACCGCCTTATGAGTTTTACATAACTTCAGCCAAGATAATAGGAAATCCGTTGCAAAGCTCAACTGGTATGTTGTTTATCACGAATATGATTTAACGACAAAATTGCCATCTGATGGATCCGCTGCACGATTATTGTTTTTCAATATTGTTACTTTTAGTCAAAACCGACTATTGTTACATTTCAAAAGCAGTGGTGTGCGTGCGGTTATATGTCGGCACACACCTATAACAGATGTTTCAATTTTTGTCTCAGAACAGTTGATAGAACTTTTGAAATTAATGCATAGTGTTCTTATAAACACAGGTGGTAAGAATTAGTCATCAAGTGACAGTGTGTTAAGTTGTGCATTAATTTTTTTGAGGTTTCCGACAAGAGCACACCCACTTTAATAAACTTCTTTACCACCAGCTGTGATGATTTTGTGAGAAAATGGCACTTTACCTCCAGTTCACACAAGAGATGAACTTGTGGATAGAATTAAAAAGTGAGACAATTCCGAAATAACATTTCACGCTTCGGTTTTTTGACAATGTCAGCTATGTATCCCTAAATACCCAATTTTGTGCGATTAGAGAAAAATGAATACACATGTTTCAAAATTTTGCATTATTTTAAAAAATTCTATCAACTGTCAAAATTATACTGCAAACAACTGAACATCCTATTGTTGTTGTGAGTTATATCAAGAAATGGCAAATAAAGAAGTCATAAAGAAGTCATAAAAAAAGGAATAAAAGAATAAAACCTAATTTACCATTTTTGGGTATAACACATAATAAGGCCTGCAGACGCGTGTCAAAATATAGACAGACGACCTGTACATCCTGACATACATAATATCCGGTTTATATTCTTCCTAATCTGAGAAATTTAATTTACCATTAAAGGGTATAACGTTCTATGAACAACTTTATCGACATACGGGATTTTTTCTTCTTCTTTGATTGTTGCTTTGACCAAATCTCTGGCAATACCTCCACAATGGTTTGGTCGAACAGCAAGTTTAAATCTTTCATTTTAAATGTTTATTCGTATTTTTACTTATGGGTCTCCAATTTACTTGATGAATATTTAATATTCTGAGAGCATTAAAATATAAATTAATTGTTTTATATAAGAACATTACATATTATAATCTTCTGTTAGTGAGAACTAAAATATGAAATATCTGGTATATTTGAGCATTGAAATCAAAAATTGTGCACTTTTTTCAAATCGCGTTTTTGTAAAATATGAGACGATCACATCGCTAGGTTTTCGCAGAAGTTAACTCGTGCTCACCACTAAATATTATTCGAAAATTGCCAAGGCATAAAGGATTGCGTTCTGTGGCGCAATATCACAATCTATGGCAGTGGCACCACGTCATGTTATAAAATGCAAATTCAAATTGTTTATTTTGACACCAGGCAGTAATATTTTTATCGTTAGCATTGCTCTTGACATAATCGCCGTTTTGTTGTATTGCAAATTGATATTGAAAGTGTTGCAATTTTCTTCAAACAAAGCGGTGCCGGTATATATAGAGTTTATCTTGCACGCGGGCCCAAATGACACCATGATAGATCGTTCCAACCGCTGATACCCGATGACCCACATACTACTAACATACGAGGTGTCTAATTTAAATTTAAATTAAATGTCTTTGAATCAAGAGCAACATTCCCAATCTTTGAATTTAATCAAAAACCCTTAGCAGTCGGACTTCGTTTAAATGACTACAATTTTTATATAAGTTAGCCTGCGTAGGGTTACCAATTTGATGTAAAATCATTTATAAAAAAGACGTCAAGGTGTCTGTACACGTTTCGAGCACTCAAGTGCTCATCTCTAAATGTTGCAAATGTTGAATCGGACAAGAAAAACGCAAGAGATCATTTTTATTCATTTCAAAAGTTTCAGTCGTTCACGGACACTATAGGTGGGAATAAAAAGCGTTGTGTGCGCTTGAATTATTTTGTCATATTTGGTAAGTAGCATTATATATGAAAATTTGATAATAGTCATTGCATTGATAAACAAACATTTGTTTAAATATACGAAATTCGGGTGACATTTATTATTTATGAACATGAATGTGTCCAAATTACAAGTTTTATCAGAAACTATCCTAATTTACAGTTAGCTTTAATTATTGTACTCCAAACATTTCAAAATTATGTCACTTGCGGAATAAAATGTGTCCCTCCTTTTTGACATTTAACTTGCCTTCGCTTTCAAAATGGTCAAGTACCCCCAAAAATAAGAATTTAAATTTCAGCCGAATGGACGAATATTATACAGAAATGGTCAGAAAGTGGTAGCGGAGCATAAAATGGAACAATATACAGGATGTCACATTTAAAGAAAAAGTTGTCGCTACTTGTCGATAGTGCGATACTGAAAATATTTTAGGTTGATAGACCAGAATGAAAAATGTGAAATAGACAGATAATTATTGATATACAGTGGAGTGCCCGAGATCAAAGAGCGTACTCAGGAGTAGGGTTGTTGATAGACCGAAAATATAAACAACAAATAGAGAGTGAAAAATGTTTTAACGATAGAATACCGCAAGTAACAATGAGCATCAACCACGACAGGATCCATATTATAAGCATGTAAAGTAAGGAGAGAGAGGAACGAGAGAAATTTTATGAAGACTTACAAGCAGTAGTAACTGAAATTAGAACACATGATAAAATCGTCATTATGGGCGATCTAAATGCAAGGATAGGAAACGAACCACTAAACGGCGTAATGCAAAGATTCAACAAAGAGACTACGAACGAAAATGGAGAACTACTGACAATATTCTGCGCAAACACTACAATGAGAATCAACACGACATGAAATACAAATAAACATGACAACAATCGGTACTAGACTGTATTTTCAGCTATAGAGAAATCATCCTTAGACGTAAGAACCTTGAATGGCGCCAACTCGGGAAGCGATCATAAGCTGGCACGTTGCAAAATGAGATTAGGAATCCCTGAGGCCCCAAAACCTAAACCGCTCATAATTAGCAAATTCAACGTCGAATCGATAGAGGACAAGAGTGTACAAAACCTATATAAAAACAGATTAAACCAAAAAAATAATGCAAAAACCAATCAATGTTCAAGATTGTATAGACCAACAATGGACAACAATAAAAAATAACATATAAGACGCCGCCATGCTTTACTCCTGAAGTAAAGGAACTAGCACAACAAAAGAAAAAAGAGTACATTAAATAAAAACTAAACACCAGAAAACTGGAACCACTATCGAAGAAAACGAAACGAGGTAAACGCAAGAATAAAAGAACTAAAAGAAAACCACTTTTAAAAATTCCCAAAAGAATATGGGGGATGTTAAGACGAAACAAACTTGAAGTCAAGGATACCGTACAAACTAATAAAATAACACCAGAACAGTAGGAAATATCTATAAATATTAAAAATCTATATAAGGAAAAGGAAGACATGGAACAAACACAAAATGAATACGAGGAGAACAACAACATGGAACTAACCCATGACAATCTAGAAAACACACTCAAGCCTCGAAAGAATAGGAAAAGTCCTGGACCAGACGAGATCGCCAATGAAATGCTTAAATACGGAGGGAAAAACTGCAGAATGAAATACTAAGCTTATTTAAAATCATCATAGATGAACAAAAAATACCGAACGACAATATTTATTGCCAAACAAATATGCGAGAAGACTAAATGCTTAGTAACATCCATATATCTATCCATATATATGATGACACTATTTTCTGGGATATCATCCGTTCGCTTGTTGAACTCCGACTGGAATCCTGCAGACGTTTCGCCAAAATCTCACTTGGCATCTTCAATGCTCGCGCTCCGAGAGTTCGAAGTGTTTTCGGAGCGCGAGCATTGAAGATGCCAAGTGAGATTTTGGCGAAACGTCTGCAGGATTCCAGTCGGAGTTCAACAAGCGAACGGATGATATCCCGGAATATAGTGTCATCACATTTTTCCATACGTGAATCAATACGTGAATATATATATATATATATATATATATATATATATATATATATATATATATATATATATATATATATATATATATATATATATATATATATATATATATATATATATATATATATATATATATATATATATATATATATATATATATATATATATATATATATATATATATATATATATATATTCTCACGTATTGATTCACGGATGGAAAAATGTGATGACACTATATTTCGGGATATCATCCGTTCGCTCGTTGAACTCCGACTGGAATCCTGCATCCGACTGGAATCCTGCAAATCTTGCATCCGACTGGAATCCTGCAGACGTTTCGCCAAAATCTCACTTGGCATCTTCAATGCTCGCGCTCCGAAAACACTTCGAGTATATATATCGATTCAAAAATAATAGAATAGGTAAATCACTTTAAATATCTGGGTGCAGAAATAATGAGTAACGGAAGTTTTCTCAACGAAGTAAGAGAGCAAACAATGAAAGCGAATAGCAGCATGTCTGAAAGAAATTCTATGGAAGTACAAATACTTTAATACGGAGAGCAAAGTCAAGATATATAAAACGGCTATAATACCCATTATAACATACGCAGCAGAAACAAGAATAGATAGATACAAACAGAACTCTACAAATGATGAGAACAGTTGAAATAAAAATATTAAGAACTATATGGGGTAAAACAGGTATTACAGAATACGGAATGACGACATCAGACGAAGGTTTTGGAACAAACACAAAAAGATTGGAACATGGCAGACTCGTCAAGAATGCAAAAATGAACAACCCAGTAGCGAAGAGATCTCAAGGAAGACCGTAAAAACGGTGACGAAAATGCTGGACCTCGTCTTCCGGGGACGACGTGTGGGCAATGAACAGGCAGTAGCCTACTAATATGGTATCCATGTTAGAAAGAAGAAAAAGATCAGAATCAAAAACTTACGTGACCGAATTTTCAAGAAATTTTCCCAAAATGTCCAGAAACGTAAAAGATTTTTTCCACAAATTTTACCACCAAGTTTCGAAATTTAAGCCTTTTATTATACAGGTCCAAACGAAGTTTTTTGTAATATTCCGAAATATTAATATCGTTATTTAATCACTTAAAAGCTGCTTCTCCGAATGTTGTTAATTGAAAATTTTGTGCTAGCTATTGCCAGTTTTCAAATGCATCTCGTGCGAAGTAACGTCCAACAAACATTTCGCGGCTGATGGTTAACTTATTCTTGGGGCCAAATACACTGGCCGCACAATAGGGCGTAACATTTTTACTCGAGCCGCAAATAATAAAGATAACCTCGCAACACAACCGGCGTTAACAGGACGAGGAATAAGAACAGCACGTAATGTTTACTTTAACAAGACTTAAGTAACGTGCTGTATAGCTCATTATCATCGCAGAACCTGCGAATCTATCGAAATAATTATAATGCTAACATCAAGCGATCCCACCATTTTGCAAACCAGACGTCCGTGAAGTCCCGCCCCTCACCGGGAGGCACATAATAGTATCGTCACGGGAACGGCTAGTGGAACAGGAACATAAAGATATCTGTCAATTATGTTGCATGATACTTCCTCGATACCAACACGAATGTGAACCTACGTTTACGTTGGTGAAATTGTCAAAATTTTAATTCGCAGAACCATCGAGTATTAGGTCCGATAACAATTGCAGGAGTAGCCATCCAAATGGGAAATTTCCAACTAAATGGGCATTGGTGCTAACGGACAAGTGAAATTTTTCCTAAAAGATGATCCGCAGAAACTTCTTTCGCCTAACTCTAACTGAGTAGAGTACGCACCAAACTAACCAAAAATATGACGCAGCTCTCATCAACTACTTACCATATATCTGGTTTTGTCGCCACAACTTCTTGGAACAATTGTATGCAATGATCGGTGTGTATGTGTCTATGAGAAGCTTATTGTTTTCCAGGATCTATTTCCGTGCATAGTTAATTTGTATTATAATTTTTCAAAGAAACGTCCGCAGGCTGCGGAACTTTTAGGTACACTTTTGCTAGGTTTCCCCTGCATCCGGTATTAATTCTGTCTCTTCTCTCTGTTGGTTTCATCCGAGAGTGAATGTCGATTACTCTGCATGCCCGAATCCCAAATTGACAAGAGATAGAAATCTGTGCGTTATTAGGTGATAATTGTTCCTCGTTTTTTTTTAATCATGAAGTGATCACATCGAATAAAATGGTAGTGTTCTCTCTCGTGACAAACTGGACTGATCCTTGGTGTTCTTGTAGTCTGTTTCTCCGTTGTATTTTTGCCACAGTTGCACGGAAGGCAATTTGATCTTTAACCGATCGTAGATGTTGGAAGATTTTGGAGCAAGTAGAAAATCAACGTTTGCTGTTATGGTTCTTAGTGGGCGACATTTTGAAATTACATGGCAGAGGGAGGATCAATTACATCGTTACTGTGTGTAAGTGGTTCTGGTCAAGCGTATTTGGCGATCCTTTAGGTTGATACATTGATATTGCTCTGAAAACTAATGCTAAACTATGATAAGGCATTTGGGTATCGGTGTGTCGATGATGAGTCGGTTTTCTATAGACTGAACGGTCTAAGGTTGTGAAGAAGCCAACAGCATGTTTGCGGAAAATATTTTATCCTTTTTTTGTTATGTTGTGAATGATTATTTTCCAGTTTAATTTTTCAGAGTTCTGTTTGTGACATATCACGCGTCATTCGTTTTGGGTGTTAAAGTCAAAGATGTTCTGTTTGCATAGCCATTTCAAAATAGAAAGACTTACGAACGAACAACTTTTATAAATCTTTGGTCTGCGAAAAATTTTCTGAGCAATTAATTTAACTATTCAAGAGTGACTAAATTGCGCACCAATTTAAAGTAATTCAATATCAAACCGCTCACTTGTGTGCGTACAGAAGAAAATATTGATGCTCTAATAGCCAGTGTTGTTCAAGATCGTGATTTGTCGATTGAGATTATTCTACTAGGTGGAACATTTTACGCAGGGACCTCCTTAATACCGGAGCTGAGTCTGGTTGATATGCGATTTCAACAAGACGGTGACGGTTACCAATTTATCTGTCATTTAGGGCCATTGAATTGGCCATTGACATCTTGCTATTTGACGACATTGAGCAATTTTATGTGTGGGTACTTCAAATCCCTTGTTACGCCAATGAACCAGCTTCGACTCAAGTATTATAAGACAATATCACACCTGTTATCGTTGAAATATCAGCCGATATGCTGGAAGTTTTGTTTGAATAACCCAAAAAATACATGAAATAATCTTGAAAAATTAAATAGCAATACGAATTTTATACTTGTTTACAATTGTCCAGTATTTTTTTGAAAATTAAAACCCAAATGCGTAAAGCCCTTATTATTATTATATATTATTATAGTCGCACAGAATCGACATATCAATGGCGTAAGATCTTTAAATAAGGAACAAAGCATTATTCAATATACTTCAATATACTTCGTTGTTGGAGACACAAATGTGATTTTCTCAAATTAGAAAGCTGATTTAGCGAACGATCGTCTAGATGAGAGCGTAATAAATTATAGACATTCAAAAGAAAAAATTGAAGCAAAGCTGACACCGTCGCAGATACGTCGAAACCAAACGTATAATGCCAAATTTCTGCATGCGAAGGCTGGTCGTGTGGTATCGATTTTTTTTTTCTTCTTTCCTCTGCCCTCTAGTCCGCCACGAATGAGGTCGTCGACTCCAACAGCTCCGGTTTGCCGCACTGGTTTGAATATAGGGGACATAGTTGCATTCAAAAAACGACTTCGAAAAAATCCATAAAAAATTAGCAAGTTTGTAACTAAAGTAATATAATTTTGATCACAACGAATTTCTTTGACGTTAAAGAAATATAATACATTTTTATGACGGTTAAATTATCAAAGTTACGGATATTATAATGCATATAACTCGGAAAGGATGGTTTCCCATACGCGGTAGTCGAATAAGAAAAATTTAACTATTCAACAACGGATATTAAGATTACGTGCAATTCAGCGAGAGAACATGCATTTTCAATATTCGCACAGGACGTTTGGTTTAACAAGAAAGAACGCAGGAAACCGAGCGCCCAACATCAAGAGCCACGAATACCCACGGCCCGAATGCAATTATTGCTATTGCTTACCAGGCAATATAATATAATAGACAAACATTTACGTACGGGTACCTCACATTACAATCTAATAAAATCTCAAGCTGACTTTTGTAAAAGCCAGTTGACTTCTGCAACGAGCGAGCTTTTCTTTGTAATCTCTTGAAATTATCAAAATAAAAAAATAATTAATTAGCACATCAGGAATTAAACAACTTCTATGAAAACAATCCATTAGAAAATGTCGACCAAGAGCTATATGCCATGACCACAGAAGATAAAATATTTGTCATAATAAAAAATATTGAATCTAAGGCAGTTTTGTTATCCTTTTATAATCCTTTCTGTTACGCTTGTCATAAACGAGTGTATATTGAACTCTTATTTTCTAAGGTCTTGGAAGCATGCAAAGGTCACACTTCTTCCTAAAGTAAAGAACCCCAAAGAATTTAATTAGCATCCTTCCTACTCGGATGAAGGCAGAATTATCACCCTAATTTTGTTAGACTTTAGCAAGGCTTTTGGCACGATCAGTCATCATAACATGCTTATTTCAATTTTACACTACATTCGGTTTAGTGAAGGTGCACGCTTGTTTTTAAATTCGTTTTTGTCCGGCAGAGTTCAACGGGTGTTCTGCGACAATGTGTATTCTGAACCATTATCCATTGAGTATACAATTTATACGCTTAACTTTGTAAAGGCTTTTAAATATTTTAATTATCACCTATATACTGAGACTAAAATTAACACTGATTTAAAGAACTTTTATAAAAGGGCATTCGGTCATCTACTACAGCTAAATCCAACTAAGTCGTCGGTGTTGGTTTTTGGAATTGAATGCATCGAAAAATTTAGGATTGATCTTGGACTCTAGGCTGCGGTTCGAGGATCACATTACTTACAAATTGAGAATAGCATATGGGAATTTAAAGTTAATATACAGTCATAGGTATTTTCTTTCAATTGTTACAAAGAAACTGCTTTGTGAATTCATCGTTATGTCACAGTTGAATCAATCAATATCGTATCCAGAAAATACAAAATTCCTGCCTGCGGCCTGTTTACGGAGTTCGCCGACAGGATCATATTTCTACATACTTGGCTGTTTCGGATTGACTTAACACGTGAAATAAGTCTAAGTTACATCGTTTAGGTTAAATAAGTATAAATTTCCTGAATATCTTTTAAACAAAATCTCTTTTCATGCAGATGTTTATGAATTTACTCTAAGAAAAAAAATTTATATTGAGAATACCGCAACATCGAAAAGAAATGTTTAAAATATCATTTTCTTATAGCATTGCACATACAACAAATAATTTAACTAATCAAAACTTAAAAACAGCTATAAAAAATATCTTCTTGTAACTCAATAATTTCTGTATTAGAAAACTACCCTTACCCCCTCCTTTCTCATTTGTCCTAAGAGTTCTCTCTTCATTGAAAACTATATTTAATGATTAATCTATTATAAACTCTGCGTAACATATTTATTTTTGTTTATTTGATACTTTTTAAAATGTTCTTAGAGTAATTTTGTTTACATCAAATTGAGCCTTGAACAGTTCCTGGCTTGGCTAGAAGTCTGCGTTTTATTAGGCCTTTTGTGTTCCTTAAAATTGGTACCATCTAATATTTTGTAGTGAAATAATATGTATATTTGGCAGAGCAATAAATGCATTTTTTATTATTATTATTATTATTATTATTATTAATATGCAATGTTAAATAATTAAAAAAAAACACAAGCAGTTTTTTGTCTATGTTTAATGAAGAGCTACAACTATAGAAAACTTGTAAACGGTAGAATGAAAACTAAAAACACTTTAAGGGGACGATATTGACCACAGTGTTTTTCGGCACGTCACTGGGACTAATCCATTCTATTTAATAATTCAAATAACACTTTTTACAAAACATTTCGATTCCTCCTTCGTCGGTTTTTGCTGAGTCGAACTTACTAACGTTTTGCCAATCATAATGCTGGCTACTTCAGGGCTTGACTGAAACTGGCTCGCAATTTACTCTGTATATATCCGAGAGTCTATAGAAATCTAGAAGCAACCGAACAATCTTAACCGCGACTCCGGTCTTTACCTGTCACCAATATGGGAATCAGTCATCCGAGACGGTGTTTATGCCACCCATTTAGCTCCGCCCCCCTAAAACAATATATAATCAGGTACAGAGTAAAATGCAAGCCAGTTTCAATTAAGCTCTGAAGAAGCCAACAGGATGATTGGCGAAACGTTAGCAAGTTCGACTCAGCAAAAACCAACGTAGGAGGAATCCTGAAGTTTTGTAAAAAATATTATAGTAGCCTGTGGAAGTTTCTTTGAAAAACTCAAATAATATTTTAGAAAAAAAATTACAACTTGTTTCTTAAATCTTGAAGTACAATTAAACATATAATTGGTATTATACAAACTGAATTTGGCATTCGAAATAAAAGCGAAAGTTTCATAAAATTTCACGTACCTACTTTATATTCCAAAAATTTTAAGAATAAAATTTCAAATTTCCTTAAGAGAGAACTGTAACGTTTCGCAGGAGAAAGCTGCTTAATTTTGAGTTTTGAAGATTACTTTCTAGGAGTGCGTTATATAAAGCAACCATAACTGTACTGCGCATATGACGCGACGAGAGCCCAATACAATTCTAATTGAGTAACAAGGATTCGGTAACAATGCTGTAGAGTCCTTGAGATCTCACATTCTCCGACAAAGTAAACACATCACACTTGAATAGCGACTACTACCAACTAATTAAGTAAAAATTATTAGATGAGCGAGTGATTAGCAAATGAAAGTTTATTTGGTGAAGAAGCCAATTATAATAGAAGCGCCTTTCTCAAGTGTGGATTACATGTAAGTGGGTTATATGAACAAATCCTTCGTAAATTGTTCACCAAATATGAAGAGGTGTTGGCAAAATAGGTATTTATTTAAATAATAGGAAAAAAAATGAATTTTCACTTGTAACAAAAGTTGAAACCAAATGGTAGGAAACTTTGCGACAACTTTACTATTTTCACTAAAATGGCCTTAAGCATAATTTACTTTTCAAATAGATATTAGAAAGAAATTTGACTGTAATATTGTTAATATTTGAATGTGATGACGTTTTGTGGCATACGTTTCAAAAAAGTTCGATTTACTGAATGCAGGAATCGTTCTTTACCTCCGCGAAGTACAAAGCAAAGTTAATATAGAATAAGAACACTACGATATGACAATGTTGTAAAAAAAGAAATTAGAGAGAAAGAGAGAGAGAGAGAGAGAGAGAGGCACTGTATCCCGTCAAGCCTAAAACTGAAATGCCGCTGAAATTTTAGCAAAATTTGGATACAAATGCATAGATGTCGCTATAAAACTTCGACGCCTATAAAATTTTTGTATTGAATGGAATTATCTTCCAACCAAATCTCTAATTTTCACATACTTTGCACCATTCTTTCTAAAAACTTTAGACACGTTACTGGTTTTTTCGACGATCTGGGTAGACTTTGACAAAATACTGTCGAATTGACAAACTGGCAACTTCCATGATGATTGTTAAATTTAAGGTCTCATTGCTTGCAAACGAGTGATTCTCAACATTTCGTGATGTTGGTTTCAAGAATGATAGGCAAAGCCGCCATATATCTGGTAGCGATATAGGTAAAACCGTGATCCGGCCTTTTGTCTACCGACCTACGTAGTATAACGCCAACATTGTAGTAAATTAAAACAAATGAGGAGCGTCGTTGGTATGGGAAGGACAAGTCGAATGTCGGCTAAACGGTGGCCGATAAGTCATCTTGGGACCGCCAACGCGGCCGGTCGTGCATCAAATGAAGCGATGTTCCTAGAAAATAACCCGCGAACTCCTGATAAAATATACAGAGGATCGAAGGTGGTCTCCGGATCAACCGTACGAAACAGTAGGAATATGGAGGCATTACGTGGCGCATTTGTTTTACGGGACGGTTGAAATTTATTATTCTAATTTCGAACGGCCTCCGGGTTCGCGGTGGTGGTACCGCGACATTGTGCCCGTGTATACACACAATAAAAGAAATTTAAAGGCATACGATTACACAAAAGAAGCAGGATGTTAAGCAAGAACAACTCTGAACGGCGCAGATCTTTATATGGTTTCCTTTAGTAGGTAATCTGTTTCAATCTTTACAGATTGTGGATAAAGCATTCAGAAATTATTGTCTCTGGCGTAGTACTAGGCGTTGTCTTTAAAAGACGTTAGTGATATCCTTTAACAACCAATCAATTTCGTGAATAATTTAGGAAGTCGGTGGGTACAAATTGTCGAATCAGCACTTTCATATCGGGTGATGAAGAAGTGGTCACTTCGGCAAGTGCATGCTGGGATTCATAATTTCAGTTTGCGAATTTTCACTATTTAACATTTAACTTATATTATACCAAGCATTAGATTGAGGCCAGAGCAAAAGCAATGAAATATAGGTTCACCATTCCATTAAAAACGCAAATCGACAGAAGAACACAGAAAAACACTATAATTTGTAATTTGCAATGGTTGTCAACTAAAGTAAAGTTTTATAATAGAAGCTGAGGTTTAAAGTTGTTTTATTACGTGAAAAAGAACTGATGATTGAATCTGGATGGCTGCTGTTTTGCTAAACTTCACCAATTCAGTTTCATTTACTTTATTTATTTATTTTTTTTTCAATAAAAACTGATTCCTGTGGTGGAAGCTGGTACAACTATACAAAAACTTACTCATTATTAAAGATTTTTTGAAAAATACCAAGTTTTTCATTTAGTGCAAAAAAATGTCATGTTTGATTAATGTTTTCATTACATTACATTAAAATACCTTAAGACATCTTGTTTTACTTTCTGGTACACTCTTCAAAAAATTAATAAAATAATTTTGTTTCTTGCTTTCTGTAGCTCATGATTTCAAATTCGTTTCAAATTTTCAGCACCAGCATTAAACATCACCTGCCATTCCATTCAGCAGATTTTCGATCAGTGTTGTGTAAATCCCGGGTTTATGAATCGGAATCAATCAGCTAAGCAATTTGATGGGGCCAACCTGTAATTAAAATAACGAAATCTCCTCAGTATCTTCGTTGGAAAGTTCTGACGAAGATGACTTAGGATTGTTATTAATGAGCCAAAATAAAAATGGGCATTGTCAACACAAAGACAACACTTTCAAACTCAAAAACAATTCCCAATAAACCATAAAACACAAGCTACGACCGAAATAAATTTGAATACCTAAAGATGTATCATTGACAACCGACCAAGGCATGAAAAACGGTTCAGTCACTTCAAGTATTATATATTATAAGTTATTTCATTTTCATAAAGTGCTTAATGATTATAATTATTAATATAAAGTCAAACAATGAGGGAAAAATATGGCCCTCACAAACATGCTTCAAATTCGATAGGATTAATTGTGTGCGCCCTTATAAGTAATAAGTAATTACAAAATTTTTCATCCTTTTGCGTACAAAATGAAAAAACCGTCGAGATTCCACAGGGTAATTACGGACGCAACGTCGATCTATCTCTCAGCGTACAACAGATTCAGTTCGGTACAACCGACTTAAACGGTTTAATTCATCTGGTCGCCATAAAATACTCACAATAACGTTGGATTTGTAATTGAATAATTGGAAGTTACGAGCGGACAGTAAAATAAAATAGGCTTCTGGCGAACCTTTTGCGAGAGCCTGAACCGTAAAATACAGAGTACGAACAAATTGCTGTTTTATATACCCACTTAGTCTATGAGTCGGGGAAGGATTTTCAAGGTTACGTCAAAATTATTTCCCAATCCGATCGTTTCGCGAGCCAATGCCGAGAGGCAAACTACAGACGTCACGTGATACTAACGGTGAAATTCATATTCGTGAAAATAGTATTTTTCAGATCCTAGTGTAATATTGCTATTGATTCCGCTGTAAAATGAAAACTACAGTAACAAAGATAAGTATTGTACAGCGAACTCGATCTAGAGAGAAAGGTGAACAAAATTTTACAATAGATTGTCTTTCTCTGGCTCATTAATACAAATGGACGAATGACTTTTTGGTTGATTAAAAATCTGCTGAAATAATTCTTTGACATATTATTATTTGATGATCAAAAACTATTTTATTTAATTATTAAATAAATATAATGTAACTTATTAAAAAACGTCAGAAAAAAGCGTTGGTGTAATTAGAAATTTAAACTACTTTATAGTTTTTTATAATGACTTACAAAATTTTATTGTTAAAAAATAGCACGAAAAGGGACAAAAAATGATTTATACTGATTTATTTTTTATTTTTAAATGATACGCATAAATGTATCAGTTCATACAGAAGAGAAAATCATATTACGAATTTTCGTCATTTCATGGAAATATTTATGTATGTATAAGCCAAGTTATTAATTATTCACAAAAGAAACTCAGATAATGTAATATGTATCATATTAATTAACACCAGCACGAAATTATCAGTACCTACTCTACATACACAACAGTGCCACACTCAAAAATTGTCAAAATATATCTGTCTCGGTGAATTAGTTAATAGCAAATGATTTAAGTCTCAGTACACTTATGTACTACGAGCCCTAACAACTAATTATTTGGACGATGTACAGAATAATAAGAAAACATATTTATACTTATTTTAAATTGAATTTTTTTGCCTTTTCGATTGAAAAATGAAATCACGCACTTATTTTTATACCAAAAAGTGCTATCGTAATGAATTATTTTTTTATTTCACATAAATTACATAACAAAATATCAAAAACATACCGAAGTTGCTGACAAATAAATATTCGGACGCATTTAAATCTTTTACCTTAAATCGACAATTAAAAAGAAATAACATCACCTTTCGCGGCAATAACAGCTTTTATGCGTTTTGGCATGGAATCTACCAAAGTCTTTCAATATTCGGGGGCGAAAGTGTTCCAAATTTCGGTAATTTTTGCATTTAATGCTGGAACTGTACGCTGGGTTTTGTTACGCAAAGTCTTTTTCATCCGATGCCATAATGTTTCAATAATATTCAAGTCGGGGCTACTTGATGGCCACGATAAAACTTTCATATTATGGGCCCCAAACCACTTTTTTGTTGTTTTCGCAGTATGGTATGGTAAAATTTTTATTTCCAAAAGTTCGTTCTATTGATGGACTCAAACTTCTTGATAAAATTTGTTGGTATTTTTCTGCATTTACAGTACCATCAATGAACTCGTAGTTGCCAACCCCTTTACCACTCACACATCCCCATATCATAACACCCTGGGGAAATTTTACCGTGCGCTTTAGACAATCTTTGTGAAAGGCTTCTGATTTTGTACCAATCTCCCTTTTTCGAAAATCGCCTACACACACATCAAATTTTGATTCGTCGCTGAAGATAATATTACTCCACGTTTCCGTTGTCCAGGATATTTTAGATTTTGTCCAATGCAAACGTTTTTTCTTCTGAATAGACATTAATAATGGTTTTTCCTTTGCCTTTAACAAAAGTAGATCATAGAATATTAATAATTTTTATATTGAAACACAAAAAATTGTAAACTTACCTTATAAAAACTCAAACCAGACTTATGCATCCATTGTCTACAATATTCCCTGGAGAAATTTAAGTTTGCCTCGTGATTCCACTGGGCTTGAATTTGTCGTAAGACGCTTCGCCTGCTAGTTTTACAAATCTTGACCAGAATAAGACGAACTCTTTCAGTGATTTTGCGGGGTCGGCCTGAACTTTTACCACGAACGCTAACACTAGCTGTCTCTCCATAGTTTTTTATAATATTCCCGCCTGTTGATTTTGCAATACTCAAGTCATTTGATTTTTTTTTTGCATTGATTTATCTCTACAGTACTGAGATATGATAATTTCTCGTACTTTTTTGTTTGTTGCAACACCGCGCGTCATTTTGATTGATTTCTTGGTCAATAAACATTCGCGTCCGAATATTTATTTGTCAGCAAATTTGGCACGTTTCCGTTATTTTGCTGTGTAATTCATGCGAAATAAAAAATAATTCATTACGATAACACTTTCTGTGTTATCGTAATGTGCGTAAATTGATTATTCAATCGACAAAGCAAAAAAAAAAGAAATAGATATATCATTTTTATCATTTTTTACATCGTCCGAACATTTAGTTGTTAGGGCTCGTATTAGTATAAACATTAATGACGCAGAAAACAAACCCCATTACTACCCGTCTTCCTCTAAATAAAAATTGTTTTTGGCTGCACTCGTGTTCACTGGAATTTTAAAATTATTAACTATCAAGAACGACAATTGTTTATTATTTTTATCGTTAGGAATATTATTGGAGATAGAGAACCTCCCTTTCGCCAAACCGAAATTCTTGAATCCGTCCTCTGTTATCGAACAATCATCATTTTGCATAAATATGCATCTGCCTTTGCCGAGCCATAAAATAAATACCGAGTCTTCTCGTCCGATCGGCCACCAAACAACTTTTTTCCGCAATCGCATACGCAGCAGAGAAAATAAAGAAACGACGAACATGGCCGTGTGTCTTGTCCTTTTAACTTTTTGGCAGTCTGGTATCCGAGAATTGTGTCTCAGGTGGCATCGTTCTCGGCGAAGAAATGATCTTCAGGGACGACCGTGAATTTCTATTTATAAGGTAGGAGCACGCTTGAAGTTTCCAATTGTGTGTCTTAAGTAAGTAAAAGACACCTTTCGGCTCTATAATAAACGTAAGCGCTCTATTTGAAGGAATCTTCGCAACGGCTTCTATACAGGGTGATTCATTGGCAATCGAATTTAAATTACCAGCACTTTTGTTTTTTTTTTCTCTTGGAATCCGTTAATTTGAGAAGAAATGAACTTGAATGTGCATAGATAAATAGGGTGAACTATCGAAATTTAGTTTCGTGGATTACGGTCCTCATAAAACTGTTCTAAATTTGTTAATTGCTTTATTTGTGGATTAAATAACATTTATTGCTCACTTCGTATCTTAAAGCAGATTTTCAAAATAATGATAAAATTAATAAAACATCTATCGGTAATTAATTTAGACCATAAGAGATTTCAAACCACCCAGTCTACCAGGTAAAGTAAACATTGAATCACCTTGTGCAGACTTAAATAGAAATCACTTATAAACATATAAAAGTACTCCTAGAAAATATTTTTAGGTAGACATTAACCATCATTCAAAAATTAATCAGACACGCACAAGAAAAATAGGTGAATAACCGATGCAAGGAACTAAAATAACTACAAGAAAATCATGATCAGTTTAATATATATGAAAAATTTTAGGAAATCACAGGGACCGGGAAGAATGTACAGCAGACCAAATTCCTTAAAAAAGATATATTCGAGAAATGTTTGACGATGAATGTACGGAACCTGAAATAGAACATGACAACGAATCGATATTAAATATCTTACCATCAAAAGTCAATGCAGCAATAAAATCAGCTAAGAGCGAAAAAGCTGCTGGACTAAACAAAGTATATACAGAAATGTTGAAATTGTTGGATCAAGAAAATCTTGAGCAACCAACTAACTTCTTTAACAAACTCTACAGTTCAGTAACTTTTCCCCTTGCTTGGCTTAAGTCAGTGTTCATACCAATTCCCAAAAAAAATGCAGCAAGTCCCGAACGATCTGGATTCAGATTAGGGCTTGGGACTAGGTAAGCACATTTTAGAGCAACAGTATTACTTGAAAAATGCAGAGATCAGACAAAGGACGTGTACCTTCGTTTCATTGAATATGAAAAGGCGTTTGATAGGATCAAACATTCAACATGGTTACATCTACTCCAAAATCAGGGCCTCGACTACGAGGACATGAAACTAAGGAAAAATTTATATTGGGATCAGACTGACATCGGTTTGGTGGCACCGTATCGTCACAAACACCAATAAGACGAGGAGTGTGGCGGGACTGCATTCTTTGACCTCTTTTATTTTTAACATCAAGTTCGAGTATATATTGCAACAACCATTAGAGAACAGCGAAATTGACTTGAAGGTGGACGGTAAAATATTTAACAATATACGCTATACAGACGACACGGTCATCTTTGCAGATACTTCAGAAGGCTAATAAGAATTGATAGACAACATTGTAGAATTAATTAATTCATTCATTATATTAACAACAAAGGTGATGGTCATCAACAGAAATCAAAACTTCAATAGAAGATGTGAGAAAGTTTAAGTATCTCGGGTGCTGGATTACCCAAAACCTTGATCCGGAGACAAATATTCGAGCACGTATTTAAAACGCAAGATTCACGTTTGTGAGAATGAAGATATTCCTAACAAATACTACCCTGTCACCTGGATACTCGATACCGTTTTGGGAAACCGTACATTTATTCTATTGTCTTATACGACACGGAATCTTGGATAATGGGAAAGAGAATAATGCAACAACTGGAAGCATTTGGTGGGTCTTCCGCAGACTTTTGAACATTCTATAAGAATGTTATAAGAATGAGCGACAGAGAACTCCCTTCAGCATATGAAACGGCGCAAAATCAGCTATTTAGCACCTATATACAGGGGAGAAAAATATCAACTTTTGAGACTGATCATGGAATAGAGGGCCGAAGGGGTCCCGGAAGACGAAAATGTTCATGGCTTAAAAACATAAGAGAGCAGACAAGATTAGACACATGCACCCTATTGAGAACGGAAAGGAATAGAAAAGAGTTTGCTGCCATTGTCGCCAAATTTGAGTAATGAAGAAGGCACCTAAAGAAGGTACACATTACTACTTCTTCTTCCAGTGTCGTATCTTTAATTGACGTTGGCAATCATTCTGGTCTAGATAATTTTGTTTACATCCGCCTTAAATAATCCGATTGATGTCTCACTAGTCGATTGCTTCAAGTTGCGCTACCATTAAACCAGCCCTGCATTGTCAATTGGAAAAAATGATATTTATTTATGTTCCCTCATAATGTGGGTGTCAACGTTTTTATTTTGGCGGTTTCAACACTTTAATTGAAAATTAATAGGGTTAGTATAATATTATTATTATAAGCATGCGTTTGTAACAATTTTCCAACGTTGTTAGATAATGTCCATGCATATACTCAATAGTACAAGATCGAGAAGACGTAACAGTGTAGGAAGCGTATTCTAGTGTTTATAACCATGATAAGGTTGCACAGTGTATTTCTTAAATTGTTGCATTTTCTATCCTGCTTCTAATTTCTACTGAGTGGTCTAGTTGATCATTGAGCCAATAACCTTGATACGTAATTGTATTGACACGTTTCAATTTTTTGTTATTCACATAAATATTGGTCATATCGCCTGTTTTCATTATTTTAGTTTTTTTAATATTTAGTGATAATCCGTATTCCTTGCTGACCGTTCATTAGTATTAGAAGCTTTCCACGTCTCGTGACAGTAATACGGTGTCATCTGCACAGCGGCAAGTTATGGACTTGCACTAAGTTTATCATCAATACTCCGCAGTTTACCTCCTCTAATGCTTTGATAAAAAATCCTTCCCATTATATGTTAAAGAGCAACGGGAATAAAATACAACTATAAGCGTTATATTCGAAGTTCCAACATTATAAGTTCATCGATTTTAGCCTGACAGAAACGCATCTGCCAAATAGTTTCGTTTTCGGAGCAAAAATTAAAAATGGCGGAATGGTCATTTTCAGTAATTGATAATAAGAACATACCAGATTTTGAGATTCTTCCGATTTTTTTTATCAAATATTTTGCACCAAAAGACGCTCAAAACGATAATAAAAAAATCTTCCTAGAACTTTAAAGATGGATTTTGGATATGCTGTTTGTTGTAATTTAGAAATGAATCCGCAGATCGTGAAAATTCGAACTACACATTTTTTTACTATAGTCCGGTCCTGTAGCGAGCGACCGCTAGGAGAAATGCAATTACCGATTTATTGCCCAATTACAATAACACTCGTGTAAGTCCCAATCATGGAAATGTATTTTGGGTTTCATTTAATCCTAACTTGTCCATCGAGGGATCAGTCATTAACTAATTCAAGAAACCTAATATTAATAATTATTGATTTATTATTTTAAAATCCAACTGAAAACTCCGACTACAGCGTTTTAACGATAATTTGAACCGACATCGTCGGCGTGGTCTTATCAATTGTTAGGTCGATAGTTGTTCCTGATGTAAATCTAATAAATGACTTTTAACTGCCTTAAACATATCTGTACCCGGTTTTGCATTTGGTTACAATTTGGTTTTCAATTATGTGAGTTGTATGCATTATTTGCATGACTACCGCGCCTTCCACAAAACATTTCGAAAGTCAATAATCTAAATAAAATTATATGGATTTAAATGCAAATATTGTCATTCTCCAGAAACAACTGGTAGTGGTGCAGGTAGGTATAAAATATGAAATATTTGTTAGTGTGGACGTCTATATACGAGGTTAGCGCCAAAATTTCCCGGCCTGACATAGATGTATCTCGATAAAACTTTGTCTTCTTTTAAATATGTATCTTAGTAGGCTGCGAAAATAAAAATGAAATCTTGCGTCAAATAGTTTTTTTTTAAACAAGACGTGTCCGAAAAAATGTCGCACATAACGCAAATTGAGTATAGAGCAGTCATAAAGTTTTTGACAAAAGAAGGGTTAGCACCTAAAATTATTAAGGAAAGGCTGGATGGTGTGTATGGCCAAAGTTCTCCTTTGTATTCTGTAGTGAAAGAATGGGCAAAACGTTTTCGAATGGGGCAGGAGTCCCTTGAAGATGATTCAAGAACTGGTCGACCAGTGGAGGTAATAACGGAAGATATTCTTGCGATTGTGGAAGAGGTGGTATTGAGTGATCGACGTTTAACGGTCAAGGAAATCTCAGAAATTACTAAGCTTTCTGATACAAGTGTTCGTTGAATGATCATTTAGGTATGCATAAGATTAGTGCAACAACGCCGTGTCGAGTGTGCGCGGTCTTTTTTGGAACTCTGTGGGTCGGAACCGAAGCCTGTGATAGAAACTATTGTGACGAGGGATGAAACTATGATTCTCTATTATGACCCTCTATGGAAAAATGAATCAATGGAGTGGCGTCGTAAAGGTGAAGCACCTCCAAGAAAATTCAGAGTCTGCCAGTCAGCAAAAAAGGTGATGGCGACGACCTTTCGGGATTGTGAAGCAATTCTTTTGATAGATTTTAAAGAAACTAATACCACTGTCAATGGTCAATATTACGCAGCATTATTACATAAATTGCGAGACTGCATACGTGTAAAACGTCGAGGAAAACTGACCAGAGGCGTGCGTCTTTTGCACGATAATCCACCTGTCCATACTGCTGGTGTTGCACAAGCTGCCGTTTTAGAGTGTGGGTTCCAACGGATAGATCATCCTCCCTATAGTCCAGTTATGGGCCCAGCGACTATTATTTGTTTGGATATTTGAAAAAGGACTTACGAGGACGGCGGTTTAATGACGAAGTTGAGTTAAAAGAGGCTGTTTTAGCTCATTTTGCAGAGAAACGAAAATAATATTTTCTTAAAGGGATTGGGTTGTTGATAAAGATATGTAATAAGTGTATTGAAGTTAAGGGGGATTATATTAAAAAATAATAAAAAAATTGTTACTCTATATTGTTTCTTTCATATTCAGGCCGGGAAATTTTGGCGTTGCCCTCGTATGGTGCGTTTCAGTGGTATAACAACTTTTTGAGATTTGTTGGCTACCTTATAAGTTAAAATGAACTTAAAGTTAGCTTTTGTAAAAATATTTATTTTTACAAAAATAAATAAGAAACGCATTTTTTTAAATGATTTGAAAAGTTAATATCTTTCAGAAACCATATGGGTGACTTATAAACATTAATAAGAAATTTGGACAGATTAACCTTTCCTCCTTAGTTTTACATTCCGTCATACAAATTCTAAAAAAATCGTTTATAATGTCTCGCCGCTCTGAAAACGACCACTTCTACTTACAGCAACTCGGTAAATTTCATCTAACATAAACTGTAAAACTCGGCCGTGAGTGTTTGCGCTCAAATTATAAACAACTAAACGAATTTCGTTTTTTGCAACGCCTTGTATATCGTATACACGCGTGGGAATGAGCTATTGGTTTCTGCAATCATTCACTGCGGTTATCAAATAAAAAGGCGCAAGTTGATTTATATCGATGGTTGCTCTTTTTCTGGGCACGGACAATTGTTCCGACACAATATACAGAGGGAATAAATTATGCTTTATGACTACCACTGGCATCCAGCTATATTAGCACGACAAGAAGTACCGGGCAGGCACCACCGGTTGCCACTTACCGAAGGTCAAGGCCAAAGGTTTCTTTTTTCTACAAAGCTGAGCCGTTTAGTTAAGATATCTATCGCCACAAATAGGATAGTGAGGATAATCAACGCAACCATACCATATATATATATATATATATATATATATATATATATATATATATATATATATATATATATATATATATATATATATATATATATATATAAATTGTAAAATTATGGCATTTTATTGGAGACTAACGAAGTAATCCTTTAATATAGTAAGTGGCGTTTTTGCGGAAGTCCTTGATTCATTTTTCAGGAAGATTTCACCCAGGTTTACCAGTTCGCAAATATAAAAAGTAATGTTCGCTTTATAATGCACTCGCTCGCTCGTATCAAATCGAAGTCGTGACTAAAATAGCGGTTATAAAACTTATGTTTCAAAACTTTGTAACCAAAAATTCAAGACCTTTAGTTTGGGTTTTGTTCTTAAACTCGACACCAATGATTGGATTCGGTAACACCTTCACTATTTTGAAACAAACAACCTACCTGTATCTGGGAACATTTTTTTTTCGAATCGTGGGAAAACCATTGTCGAAATGATTTGTTATATCAAAATTAAGCGCATGTTCGGCAGTTCTAGGAACATCTCATTAAACTAACGGAATGATGATGCAAATTGATAAACAATAGTGCTCGTGGGAGATGTTTTGGCAAAAGATACGATCATTAACAAAAAAGTGTGCGGATATTGCACATAGGGCTTTAAAATTTGGGAATAATTTTCTATTTTGCAACAATTATTCTTACTTAGCGTTTTCAACTTTTTATGTTTTATGAACATTTTATATATTAAGATTTTGGAACGCCAATGTGCGAATCCACTGAAGACATTATTTGTGTGTGTGTAGACGACCTAAACGACTTAAGGGCTAGTGTTATAGTTAAAGTAAGCATGTTTAAGGAATCTATGCCTTGGTACAGACTACAGATTGAGAATATCGGTGCAATAAACAAATGTTTAACTTTGTTCAAAATAGCCTATAAATTCGGTCTCGTGCTTCCTGAAATAGGAGATTTTAACATCTTTTGACTAAATATTTATTTCGAAGCCTAGATGCTAAAATTTCTGATAGATTCTTAAGTAAACCTAAGTCTCCTGCTAAGTCATTGAGTTCACTAAAAGTCTGTTCATATAATTCAGGTTAAGAAAAGCTTCTAAAATAGCTGAATTCTCATGTGTCTGGGCCATGTGGCACTGGTCTAATTGCAGACTTGAAGTTCGGATGAACAATGTTTTCCAAAATTTTAGTTTTATATCCACGAACATTTCACGTGCGGAAAAAGCATAATGGTGATCTGTTGGCTCCCTTCGTCTGGGAATCCTAGAACTTATTTTTTTACTTTCGGGGATTCCCCGCTAGTATTTTCTTATTTTATGCAAAATGTATGCCAGTTTTTAGAATATTTTGTAATGTTCCTATTGGTAAAAAAATAAATATTAATTAATTCAAAATGCAAATAATAACACAAGTCTAAAAAATTAAACTGTTTGACACAAGTTCGTATTTTAAAAACTGATTTTATATAATTTTGGAAGGCTGATTTCAAAAATTCTATGCATTTATTTGCATAACGTATTAAAAAAAAAACTATATTTCTGAAATATCACATTATTTTATTCAGTAAAAAAGTGTAATCCTAGTTAAAAAAAAGTGAAAAAAAATCTTTTCAGTGAAATCTTCTTCTTTTTACCAGAAAACTGCGTTGCCCGCACATTCGGCTGTGTCTTTTTAAGGGAATATCTCGTTTTAACGTCCAGCAGTAGTCCGCCATCATCGTTATACTCCATCTGCCTTGGTATCGCAGTTCCATTTCGTTAATGTCCTGGTGAAACCTTTCTCCCTGTTTTTGCTAACTGCTCCAAGATTTTCAGAAAAATGGTTTAGGTATGAAAACGGGAAAGGCACTTTCAAACTCCTAAACGATGAAAGTTTTGTAACATATTGTGAACAATAATTTCGTAGTTTTTGTCCTTAGAGTTTCCAAAAAGTAATCAATTACTTCTTTAAATGGAAGCCAGGCGTTTTTCTCGACATTGGTCATTGGGTTTTGAAAATCCTTCTCTTTGCATAATGTTGTCTAGTTATTTTAGGGAGGTGAGTATCGGTACATCTGGTCCATGAGAAACTGTTCCAAACGAAGAGTCAAGATTGGGATACACAATCTGTTTCTTATTTTTTCTGTTGAATCCCTAAATATTACACGAACAAAAATAACAATTATCACTGTGATTCCTAGATTCTCGCCACACCATAGGAACACCAAAACTTAAACATTTCTTACTACCTTCTCCCCAGTTTCTTAATACTTTAACGCAAACAGAACAAACAGTACGAGGAGACCAGGACTTGTCTTGCTAGCCAATTTTTACACAAAATACAAATAGGCGTAGCATATATTTTTCACAAAAGACGTTATAGTTTCTCTTGTTTTACTATGACATAACTACCACAGATATAACAAAAGTTATTTGGATTTCTAGAAAACTAAAAATACGCAATAAAGAAGACAACAGCCGCGAACACAGTAGCACGACGACCAACACAACTAAACTGCGCATAAGCAGATTACAACGCTGTATTCATTCATGTCATAGGTACGTATTTTAATAAAATAACATTTTTAAGATATAGAGAAACAAACAGCTTTCAAACATCAAAATCAGTGGAGACCTTTGTAATTAATTCAAAAATGTTGCGCAATAAAAAAAAAACTGTTTTTCTATTAGTTTAGTCCCAATAACTCCAAAAATATGAACAATAGTAAATTACAAAACCATTGTTGGCCTGTGTATCTTTATTTTATCGAAGTATGGGTATCAATCAACATCAAACTCCAACGAAAAATCCGAGTAGCTAGAAGAATCTATAAGCAACCAAACAGTCTTAACCTAGGCTCAGGTCTTTACCTTTCACCAACATGTGAATCAGTCATTCCAGACAATGTTTATACTTCTCCTTTAGCTGCTCCCCTTCATACAATATATACGCTGGTACAGTGTAAAATACGAGCTAGTTTCAATTAAGCTCTGAAGAAGTCAACAGGATGAATGGTGAAACGTTAGCAAGTGCGACTCAACAACAACCGACGCAGGAGGGATCCAGAAGTTTTGAAAATAGTAACATCGAAATGCAAACGTAAATTCTCTGCATGTTTTGTGCAACTAATTACCATCTCCAATTTTAACGAGTAGTACAGTTTTTTTTGATCAACTACTGGACTCGGTAAAAATTACAAGCTTATAACAATAAAATTCCTAATTTTGACTAGTTGAACTTTTTCGTTTTGTTGTTTTTAAGATTAAGATTGAAAAATCCAAAAAATTTTTAGGCTCATCAAAGCACAATTGAAGCGTGGAAATGCCAAAATTGCATTTATGAGATAATCAAGAAAATTTTTTTAAAATACCCGTATTCTTAAAAATAATGCAATTATTACGACAGGCGGCACATATTCCTTTTCTCAGGACATGCGGAGGAGCACGTACGACGCAAAAGGTTAGTATATCAAAAAACCGCACATACCCCCTTTGACATTTCCACTCTTCACTTTCTGTAAGTTTTCCGGTTAATAAAAGCTTGATTACTTGCTACTCTTCGCCAAAGACCCGACAAGCCATTGATAAAATATTTTATTCTGCATCTGAGCTTACGTCAGCAAGGGGAAGATTTTATTGCCTTGAAGCAAAATACCGCAACCTGAATGTAGCTCGAAACGGTATCGATATCAAAATCAGCAGTTCATGTATCGAGCACAAACACAAAGTCCGATCCATCTCGGCCGACGATAATTCAGCGCTGGTGTATTTATGCAGTATGGAAGTGCATGATGCACGTTTCCAGGGACATGTTTCAAATGTTGTCCGCTACCGCTTCGAGAGCGTCTGATAGGTATGCTTGTTGATCGCGGAAGTGCAGGGTACCCGATAATTCGATATCCCAACAACGAGGGATTTCCATAAAAATCATTCGCCATGTCATCAGTCGCAGAGAAATGCATGTATTTCTGTTTTATGATTCAGATAAGGAAGAACGATCGGGATTTTTATTAAACTGCTTGCGTGGAGTTGGTGTTTCAATGTTATCGGCGGTTGTTTACCAAACAGCGTATATACCGGGTATGTCGTTATCAACGAATTGTTTCGTAGATCATTTTATAGACGCGACGAAAAATCGTTCCCAAGTAATTTTCTGGGATATTAACAATCAAAATAGTTACATACTCATAACGTTACTTGGAAATATAAACAATTTTTTCTTTTGTGACATTACGCCAAAGTTAAGTGGATAACCTTGAAATTTGTTACGGAAAATTATAACCGAAAAGTCACTTAGGCGTGTTGAGTTCCAGTTGAAGCAAAACGGCAGGGAGCTTTAAAATATTTACATATTTAGATGTGGCATAATGAGGGTTTCTAGTACCAAAAATATGGAAAGGCAAAAACATTGCTAATGTTCGTCAAGCTTCCGAGAAAGGCCGCTCACGTGTATTAGGTAAAGTACAATCATGAAAACGCTGAAGACCAATTGTTGTCCACGTTTGTAGAGAAGATAGAAGATGTAGTTGTCTTGGATAATGAAGGCTATCACTGAAGATGCATCGAAAAACCATCAACTTTGTCTTGGGGAAAATAAAAATTTATCGACTTACTTGCAAGCAAAGCAAGCAAAGATGAATTTACACAATCATCATTTTTTAAATATGCCTTGGAAGATTTTGCAGAAAAACAAAAAATATATATAATGCTGTAATTATAAAACCGCCATTTTACTGCACATTAAATTAAATAGAACTCATATAGAAAAAAGTGAAAAGATTTGACACCAGAAGAAACACGTCAAATATTGGCAAAAAGTTGTCCATCGTGCAAGGTATGTAATATCAAGAAGGGAATGCGGGTCCTTGGATGAGAAAATTTTGATATTAACGTATCATTTCTTAATATACCCCACAACAAAGGCTGTAGATGTCTATCACAGTGTTGCCTGATATGACTTAAATACGGTATGGTGAAGTAAAAAATTCACAATACTCCATCTAGAAATACACAGATAACCCCCAGCAGATCAGTTCAGTATTTGGAGAAACAATTTAGTTGTATTTGTTGAAATTACAAAAGTCTCTGCAATAAACAAACTATTATTCGACTAAATCTCTGCAGTACCTCCCATGACAATGAGCTGCACACACTCTCCATATTCCACATATGGTGAATCTCAGCGCATAAAAGTAATATTGTTTATAATGTTACGTTCATATTTTGAATAGTGTGGACAAATTATTTTTGCCTAGGCTTTTGGTGCTAGTGATGTGACCTCTGATGGTACTAGATAGCCGCCGTAAAACATGCGGTCTCGGCAAAAAAAATTTGGAGAAATTGACATCTATGTTAACTTTTCGATATTATTGCTGTAATTATTGTTTTAATTTATATAATTTTTATTATTCACAATTATTAAAATTAATGTAATACATTTTATTATATTAAATAAAACTTCCCTTAATTTTTTGTTATATATATTTCATACTAATTACTCAGTGGTCCTACTTGAAATTGTTAAAAAGCGACAAGTTTGAAACAGTTCAATTCGCATAAATTATTAGTAGGACGCCTTATTGCATCTAAAGGGTCTTGCTTACGCTTATCAATTATTGAATTTTATCTTTTTTTTATTATAATCCCCTACTCCTGCAAGCTAATTTGCTAAGTGACCTAATTTCGCATCAATTAAATATCAAACCACCCACTCGTTGCTGTAGAGTGCGTACGGAAGAAAATATTGGTACTGTAGCCGTCAGTGTTGCTGAAGAAAACCACAGTTGTCCATCCGTCGTCGTTCACAGCAATTGATATTCTGCATGAGCTGGATCTTGTTAACATGTGCTTTCAAAAAAACGGCGCCGCATGCCACACAATACACGAAACGATGGATATTGCGCAATGAATGTGGTGCATTGTCTAGCTAGATTGTGCGATTTGGCTCCGTTGGACCATTTTTTGGGGCGCGTTAAATTTCTTGTTCCGCATAAACAAGAGATTTCACCAGTACCGATAAGCTCGAAAAAAATAACTCATACTTGGATTTTTGGTATGGTACTGAATGGCAAAAAAATTGATTTTTTTTCAAGTTTCCTGTTTTTGGGTTTTAGTAATATTTTTTCTTTTAATTTAAAAAAAAAAAGAACAAAAATATTAATCCAGGTAGCCAGTCTGTCGGCACAGACGATGTGAGTTGGGGCTCGCTCTTTTCTTTCACCCTTTCATTGTTGAATATCGCTTTTCTTGAGTATTCTTCTAATTTCCTTTTGTGAAAGCAGTGAACACATCCTGTGAGAATAAGTCATCATTTAGTTAAGCCATTTATTGCTTGGGATCCAACAAGAAGTCCCAAATTAGAACTATACAGTCCAACATTCCTCTATAACTATGTTTTTTTCTTGTAAATTAAAAACGAAACGTTTAAAAAATCACTCCTTACATCGAAGTTTTATTAATCCGCAATATTTTGAAGTAGAGCATAATAGTAAATCGAAAAGAGAAAAAAGGGAACACAAATCGTCGACCGAGAATGTCTAAGGTTGAAACTCACCAACTAGAGTTTTAACGGCGGGCATTACTAATGCTCTGTCAGCAGATTAATTCAAGATTCGCAACGCAAGCTCATCCGAACGTACAAATAACATGTTACACAAATCATTTATTAAATATTATGACTCTACACTATTTAAGTATGTATTTAGCTACCGAGTCGATAGCAGAGCACCCGCCAAGAAAAAAATCGTATTACATGTTTTCTTGATGGGCAGTTTAGATAACTGCCGCACTATTATTAATCGGTTACCCGCCATTTTTTTTGTCGTTTTCAGTTCAGGAATCGTCAGCCTTCATCTCGGACATTATAAAGTGCCATAGGGTACTTCCAGTCACTGCTAGTTGCAGACGTAGATTGGTGATTTTGATTAATTTGAAAGCGCTGATGAGAAGAAGGCCACATTTCGTAAATGGAATAAAATCGTAGACACTCTTACTTTCGTCCAAATTTGTTCTAGTAAATATTTGATATTACATTTCAATTCAATTTCACAATATTCCATGTTTGCGTCCTAATTTTTTTACCAAATATGAAGGGCCAAACAGTGACAAAATTATCAGGTTTAAAGGGTTCTTTATTGTATTAAATTCCTTAAAAAATATACGTACCAAACCTAGTGAACCGAATTTTATTTAAAAATACATTTTTTTTTTCATTCCAGATTTCCAGTCTCATTGATAAAATATTATTACCGATATTTAACATTCTGAAGAAAGATCCAAAATAGTTCATTATACTTGTTACGTCCCATATTTTATAATTTTAAATTTCAATTCGCAACCAACACGTTTTGGATAAACAATTTGATATGGCCTGTTCATAGATATAAGAAAGTGACAAATTGCTTTTGAATTCAAGGCTGGTCATTAACGTACAATGCAACAAGATTATTACCTAAAGTTTCGGAATTTAAATTCAGGTAAAATTGTGGTCCGTAATAGAGAATAATTTTATACCTACCTGTGTTTAATATTTTACATTAGTTATCTTAATTAGGAGGCTTGAAAAAGATGAAACCGGTGTTAAATGTGGCAGAACTACCTTATGGAAGTGTATGCAATACATGGTTTTAGATTTAAAAAAATTGACAAAAGGCAAGTTTTCATGGAATCTTTTAGAATTCGGAAATGGCGACTGGAATATCTAAAAAAAAATTAGGATTTACAGAGAACAACAAAGGCCAATTATTCACCTAGTTCAACACTTATGATACCCCGGAAAAGGGTTGGGTTGACTCAACTGATAAGTGTAAAACAAACGCACCATCAAAAAGAGGTAAAAGAATAACTATTTTTCATGCTGGCTCTAAAGATGGTTGGATTCCAAATGGACTTTCTCTGTCTGCGAAAAATATTAAAGATTATTCTCTGGATTACCATGAAGACACCACCGCTGATTTATTTGAACGTTGGTTTAAAAACAAACTAGTTCCAAACATTCCTCCTAATAGTGTCATTGTAATGGACAATGCAAGTTATCACAGTAGACAGTTGACTAAAACCCCTTCCTCATGTGACACAAAAGCAACAATCCAAAACTACATGTATATAACGACACTTATTTTCATGAAGATTATACCAAAAAGCAATTAATTGAGGTTCTACAAAGCTTGACCTTACAAAAGGAATACGTCTGTGATAATTATGCAAAAAATATAGGGCATACAGTGTTAAGGTTTCCACCTTACCACTGTATATTTAATCCCATTGAACATGTTTGGCAGCAACTAAAGTCTGCCATTCGTCGTAACAATGTTTTCCCCGTGTTAACTCCAATGTCCTCAAACTTATAGAAACCGAAGTTTTTAACATCGCTCCACAAAGTTGGGCAAATTCTATTAAACATATAGAAAAAGCAGAACAATCGTATATCCATATTGCAAATAATATAGAACAAATAATAATTAGAACAGGCGATGATAGCGAGAGTGATACTGGTATATTATGTGAATAATTTTAAGTAATTTAAGTAGGTAATAAAAATAATTTGTAATTTTATTGAACATAAATACATACATAAATAAATATTGTTTAGTATATTTCCTAACAAAACCCCAAATAATTAAATTCTAAGCAAAGTACGGACCTGTTCGGCCGTATTTCATTCTTACTGCTCGCCCGGGTCTTTCCTTAATTCGTATCAGTTAGTCACTTTCTTATATATATGAACAGACTTTACTTGAAGCCTTTAGATATTAAACCAAATTTCGATTTCGGACTACCCATTAATTCCTAATTACTGCGTCGGTGGTGACGACGAGAACTGGGTCCTCCATAAAAAGGAAAGAATTGAACGAAAGCATCACAAACGTATATTTTGCTTCACCTCGTAACGATGGTACATTGATTGACGATAAGGCTATCGAAATGCAGAGATTTTCCGACAATGTCAATAACAATAGATAAAAGTGAATTTTAATCCGCTGTTAGTAGTAACCATGAGCTTTACATACGAAGGCGGTGTTATAAAGTGCGAAGATTTTATGTTCGACGATGCGTGTGGTGGTCTGGGACTTCAATATTTCAACGCTCTGAGGCTGCACAAACAACAACCAGCGCAGGTAATATCGGGGATATATCTTCATTTTATTCATTTCATGAAAGGTAAAAATGGAAGCCAATAATATACCTGGGACTACAATACGATTTTCAAACGGAATATTCATTTTATTTTAAGTCAAACTTCTAGGTATAATTTAATTTTGAATGGTATTTCTGTGCCAATTTTCGAAACAAAACGGATTTCAAATTATATGGGTTACATCTTCGCCAAATGTGGTTCCAAATGTCAAACTTAAAGGCTATCTAACGAAATATTGTTAAGCAATGGATTAGACAACTTTTGCCCAGTCTCTATAGGAAAGGGCAACTAATACAATTTATAATTTCTATTCGAAATATCACTTAAAATACCTGTAACTTCCATTAATTACCGCTTCCATTGTCATTGCAGAAATCTTGCTTCTATTAAATAGATAACGAGAAGTAAATAAAAGAAACCTTCATAAATACTATATTTATTAATCATCATTTTGAGGACAACAATGAAATAAAAAAAAACATCAAAGTTCAGACACATTACAGATATATACGAAAATTGAAACAAAGCTCACATAATGTGTTTCTTGTATTAGAGCTTCTAAAAACCTTTTCAATTCCAGACCTTATTCAAGATATGATAAAGGCATATTTTGAAACAACTCATCTACAAAAAAATTTATATACAGTCCAACAGCCAAATCTAACTCATCTTGAAATGTAATAATGAAAATTCATATTTAACAAAACCATTGTATTTCAATATAACTTTTCAGTTTTAACAATGTAGTCCGAACAAGAAACAAAGCTTGTAGTTGTATAAGTACGTCCAAGAGTATGACAGTTGCAGGACACCGATTCACCAACATACTGAATTTGTCAAAATGTCACTTATTAAATTAAATTATAATTTTTTTTTTTATTTATTTTGATATAATAAGTCATACAATAGTTAATACATTTTTAGGTTATTAATTTTGAAATTTGTAAACAGCTTTTCTGCTTACTTAACAAAAAAAGAAATATTCTATTGTTAATTTTCTTAGACCTGAGGGTATTTCTCAAAGCACCTTTAGAATCAACTGAGTTTTGATGGACTTATCACAAATTTCCTAATGATTATTAATAACCTTAAAAAATTCTTTAATTTTAATATTACCACTATAATTCCAGTAATGACTCCTGATAACCAATATACTTCCAGTGACTGCCACGACTATGTATTTTCATTACCACCCGTTCATACTATTTACAAAACTTCTGGATTCTTCCTGCGTCGATTGTTGTTGAATCGTTGTTGCAGTTTTGTAAATAGTATTACGGTAACCTGTGGAAGTTTCATTGAAAAAAGCACGTTTGCTTGCAGATTAATACTCAGAACGATGAGTTCGATACTTTCAGTCAACTCCTCACGAAAACCGTAAGAACTTCGTTGGAATTAAAGAAAAGAGGAATCCGATCCCAAGATCTGATAGCCGTCTGCACCACAAAACAAAATTTAAACGCCTGCGTACCCATTCTAGCCGGGCAATATTTGGGCGCAATTACTTTCAGCCTGGACCCTTCCTTAAGTATATCCGAATGCTCAGAACTGCTGGCGCAAGTACATCCCAAAATAATATTCGTCATAGACAAGGCAACTGACACCATAAAACGTTCGCTCGAAAATTGCGGGATAGATGCCGAGATAATATCTTTCGGGCAAGAATTCGAACTGCAGTTTCTTCAACCGCAAGAAGCAGAAGATTATTTTCGACCGGTTTACATCGGAAATTTGAAACAGACGGCCGTCATACACTTTAGCAGTGGTACCACAGGGACACCAAAGCCGATTTGTCTAAATCATTATTATTTCTTGACGTTAATCGACAGGTCGCGGAAAAGAGGATCGGGGATTTCCTTAAGATTCGCGAACTTTTACTGGGTATCCTCTTCGATGGAGCTGGTAATGTTTACAGTTCGTGGCGGCTGCCGGTTGCTAATGGAGCACTTCAACGCCGATGACATATGGACCGTTATCGACAAGTACAAGGTAAAGAAAAAAACAAATGGCAATATCGACAAAATGGGTCAGAAGTCACAAATAACACACTCTAAGCGGTCATTTGTCGCCATACAATATTTCACACTAAAGCAATTATAAAAATTCCTTCTTTATTATAGCGACGGGGTTAACAACTTTGGTTTTAAAATTAATTTTAACAAAAACACAATTTGATATTGCCATTGCATAAAATTAAAAAAAATCTGCAATAGGTAAGTAATATAGGTTAAAAGGCCACTAGTCACTTGTACTTGATGCCAAATGTAACGTGAATAATTCAATCTGCTTAGCGATATATCACTATCATAATGTAAAATGCACCTGAGAAAAGCAAATAGTGAACTGCTCTTTGCTTAATAATCGCAAACGACGTATTTTCTGTCTGTTTACCAAAACTAGGTGACATTTGGGTCATAACTTGAAAAGAGAACGATACCTAATAGGAATATATAAAAAATAATACAATGAGAGTCAACGCACACCACAACTCAAAAACAATGTAAATAAATCAACGAGACTTTTGGTTCATAGTGCTGGCCTCTCGGTCACCTGAATTAGAGATGTCTTAATTAGGAATGCAGGAGAAGTTCCTAAGTTAATTAATTAATTAGCCTTAAAAATTAACCGGTAGATGTGCAGTATTCTAGCCGCACTCTAATAAATATTACATTTAAAAATTTTTTATAAAAATTTTAATATATTTCTTTTCCTCTTTTTATTACTAAAGCTACCAACTTAAGATTTTCTTTATTAATATCTGTGTATAATACATGATGTCAATCTGGATTTGTTAATTTTTCTTATCTTCCACTAAATCAATTTATATCTACATGTATTTCCTCATTATCAAATCTAACCTGCTTTTTAATCTTTTGATGTTGAAACACTTTTTGTGCCCAATTTTGGTTCTGAACTGATTTACTACGATAATTTTTGATGATGTTCACAATTAGGCACTAGGTACTGTTTTTTGTTACGCTTGAAGATCAGAAATATAGAATGTCCATCCTTCATTATTGTTTTTCCATGGTTATTACTGAAATTTTACTGTTTCTCACTACTTGAGCGATTCATACTTATTCTCTTGTCCGGGAAAACCAGTGGAACCACAACCATATTTCTGCCGCAACATTACTCTTACTTATTTGGAAATTTAGTATTGCTGCAGCAAACCATTTTTTCTTATGCACTTAGTGTCGGGTCTAGAGAAATACCTTACCTGGAGTATTTTTCGGAATAATTGCACAACTAGCAGGGACATAAGGTATTTTCTTAAACTCATTTTTTTGGGAAATTCCATTTTTTTTTTCACAAATCAAGATCTTTACGACTGCCAAGCCTATTGGTTTTTTTAAAATCCTAAAAATATCATAACTTGTTATGAATTACAGGTGACAGACTTAGGTCTGACGCCAATGGAATGCATTGAGCTGACGTTAACTACACGACCGCCTTCAGTCGAAACGTCCAGCCTGAAAGAACTGATGACCGGCGGTCAAGTTTTGCATCAAGATTACCTGTTAGCGTTAAAGAAACTTTTTCCCGATACCAAAGTTTTCCAAATTTACGGTATGACCGAAGTTGGTTTTGCAACCAAATTTGATGAAGAGCGTCTACGCAATAAACCCTTAAGTTGCGGAATACCCACTAAAGGGTTGTGGTATAAGGTAAATTAGAAATCTCGCTGTCACTTACAAGTTACGCATATTTCGCGATGCAGGTAGTCGATATCGAGACGAGGAAAGTCCTGGGACCCAACCGACCGGGAGAGCTGATGATCAAAGCCAAACATATGTTCACCACGTTTTACAACAGATCCGCTGCGGGCAGTTTCGACCAGGATGAATTTTTCAAAACGGGAGACATGGTGTATTACGACGACCAGTTCTGTTTCTTCGTGGTCGACAGATTAAAGGCAATATTAGGGTAAATTTTCTTGATGCAACGTTTGCACTTATAGGAAAGGTTACTTTTTTTTAGATGGAAAGATTATTTGATCTACCCGTCCCACATCGAAGAGGTTCTGATCAGGCACCCATCGGTTCAAAACGCGGTCGTTATCGGAATACCGCACAAAGTCGAATCCGAACGTCTGCTGGGCGTGGTTGTTTTGAAAAGTAACGCACCCAAGGTCACCGAAGAAGAGCTGGTGAGATTTGTAGATGAAAGAGTACCCGACCACAAAAGGCTTAGGGAAGGGGTTAAGTTTATGGATTCCTTCCCAACTACCGTTACTGGAAAGATCTGCAGGAGAAAAATAAAAGAGCAAATTTTGTTCAAATATTATAATCAGTACGACGACCTGTCATTTTTAAATCCTAGGGATGCAAAGTATTGTCGGTCCTGATAATGCAGAGCCCGAGAATACAAATAAGTAAAATTACCGAGGGGTTAACCACAGGGAGGAGGGTATACGTATAATTTGTTGGAATACCTCTGGAATTCATTTGTAATTAGTTGGAATGCCTCCGGTATTCGTTAGTACCTCCTCCTTATCTTATCTTCGGTTTACATTGGCAAATATTGTAGCGCGGCTAATTTCGTTTGCTTCTGCGCGAAATATATCAATATATGTCATTCCTATTCATTATCTTAGGTTTTAGAGCCACGGTGCTCATTTAGTTCCAGGACTTCTATAATAGTTTGCGTTCTTTGATCAAATTTCGAAGGTCATTTTGTTTTTTCGCACACTGTAGGACATCGTCACTGGTTACAGCTAAATTCTTAATTTGCTAAGAACGCGTCTCATATGTTTCTAGATTTTAAACATGTAGCGTCGTTCCAAGCTTATGTCACCATAATTCCTCTGCGGTTTATCCATCGGAAATTTCGATTCAATATAATGTCGATGGTTTTGGTTTTATAGCCATGGTAATATTTTGTTGTTCTCAAAATTCCAACGGAAGCAATTTTGTAATTTTTTATTTTTATCTGTTTTCAGATTTGCATTTGATTTTGTTTATCTACCGAATAAAATCAAGTTTATACAGTATCAGTTTATTGTTATCGACACCGCCATTGTCCCAGTTTTCTCCCGATATGGCTTTTATTTAATCGAACGGGAGTTATTGACCGACTTAATTGCATAAACAACATTTTTATCGCATAAGAGTAATTCTGGAATTTTTTCAAAAAGTTCCATTTTTCCATTTACTACGTGCATTTCGGTCGCCGTCGAACCCGTGCACGACTTTATGGCTAAAGTGAATACAGATGGATACACTACGGGGAAAATATATAATTTATATAATGGTCCTTTGTCATACGCGAGTTCATTGCCTCAGCGCAGACATGCTAAATGGTCTACGCGCACATTTTGTTTAGTCAAGTTCCTTTTGTTGTCTTATAAGTGTTGTGTGTCTCGGAATCGCATTTTATGGCATTCCAGTTAATGCATTTTATTTCCAAATACAAGGGCGAACGTCCGTTACACGTATGGGTGGCCGTTAAAACGACGAATCGTCAAACGCAAACGCAATATGCTAATCTTCTTTGGTACTCCATCCTTTCAACAATATCAGATTACGGATATCGATTTTTGTCAAAGAGATAATGAATGAAAGTATATGAACCATCTTGTATATCTCGGTAAAAAGATATATTAAAATATTAAAATATTTTTTTCTACTACCGTCTGTAAAATGGCTAATTACTCACCGATCTAGCGTGCGGTAAGTATCAATTTACCACGTCAGTTTCGTTTCCCACGAATCCGAGCTACTTCGGATATTTCCAGGATTTTACCGCACAAGTTCGGAAGCAATCGGATGTTTTCGCGCTTTGAATTTTGACCTTTGTCAATTCTGTATGTATCCAATGTACCGAAAAGCTAACGGTCGTAGAAAAAGTAACATTAGAATCTGTTTGCATGAGTTAGGTTCTTTAGTTTCATTACCGAACTTGTAATTTCCATTTTTATTTTAGCTCTTTTTTTTATTAAAAGCACACAAACGACTTTTACTTAATTTAACTGTTATTGCATTGCAATTGCAGACCTTTGTTACGAAGAAACGTTTTATTTTCTGTGAACAACAAAATAAATAGATACATAAGAATTATAGTTTTGAACATTTGATAAAATGTGATATTTCCTACATTACATCACCCAATCAGCTTTGTTTTCCATAATAATAAAAGGAACTGTCGAAATTACCGTAATTGGATGGCCACTCGGAAGAGTTTCAGCTATTTCTTGTCCAAAATGAAATGTCGTTCTTCTTCCGAAGGCGTCAATGATCACTTTAGATTCGTCCGCCTCTAATATCATACTAGTGCCTTCTTCCGTAGTTTTCTTGGCGTTCTCCGGGGTGTCTCCTAACGCAATGGAAAGAACATTAAATCCACATTACTAAGCATATGTCCTAAAGGCGATGGTAAAGTACGTAGTCAGTAAAAGCTTTCCAAAAATCAGTGTACCTAACATTGTTTAGTACACCAATAAAAATGTATTTTTCTACTCCCGTCTCTAAAATACCTAAGTACCGACCCATCTAGCGTGCGGTAAGCGTCATTTTACTACGTCAGTTTCGTTTCCCATGAATCCGAACCACCTCGGAATTTTACTGCACCGGCTTGGGAGCAATCGGATGTTTTCGAAGATTTTAACGCATGATTTGAATGTTGGCGTTTGCCAATTCTGAAAATCATGCCAGAGAATGTATTCATGTTGTTTTGCAAAAATGCACCAAAAAACCATTACACACAAAAATGTTATGCAATATGTCAGACAATTTAAATACTACCTGCTATAAGCTACAATTAAAATCTGGTGGTCTAATCGATAACTAAAGTGACATTTATAATTTAAGTTTCACACAGAAATTTTACATACCGTTCGCATGAACTTTATCATCATGTATCATCATCATAGTACTTTTACAGTTTTTATATTAATATCTTGCCAAGACCAATTGTATCAGTGCATATCTCACCAGTACAAACAAAACAAAAATTGAAGGTTAGAAATTTTATAATCTTAAGGGCTCTGTCATTAGATCATCAGAAACTAGTAAATATTTTGTTTGAATGGTACGAAATTTTGGAATCCGATAATCTGTTATCATTTTTAATTTTTTAGATCGTGATTTTTTTGTGACGTATTGGATTATGCTACATGTTTGGTAAACTCTTGATCTCCCTCTTTTATTAAGCACTCGCTCCGCTCGTGCCAAAATCTGAAGTTAATATCATAGTAGTGGGAGTTAAATTAAAATTATCCATTTTCAAAGAAACTTCCAAAATCTACCGTAATACTTTTTTCAAAACTTCTGGATTCCTCCTGCGTCGGTTTTTGCTGAGTCGAACCTGCTAACGCTTCGCCGATCATCCTGTTGACTTCTTCAGAGCTTAACTGAAAGTCACGCGCATTCTACTCTGAAACGGTTTCATTGATACTCTGAAGAAGCCAACAGGATGATTGGCGAAACATTAGCAAGTTCGACTCAATAAAAACCGTCTCAGGAGGAATCCAGAAGTTTTTAAAATAATTTAGGATAAAATAATATAGGATTTTTCTCAAATATTTTAAACATAATGGCTAAGAAAGCGAAAATTTCAAGAATACGCAATAGCAAACGAGTGTTCCTATTCTTAAAATTAAATAAGTTGCCTTAACGTACTTATGCAATATAAATAATTTAATAAGTAATCATTATTTTAAGTAAGTTTCTTGCTTAAACTTGTTACTCTTTTCATATCGTGAAAAAAAAGACAGCAATACTCAGTACTCGGTAATTATTACCACGCTCGATCCCTTAGTATTGGATTATTAAAATATTGAATTTTGAATAATCGAACTTTCTATTCGCATATAAACAAAAAACACGGATAGGTGAATAACAACAATTACTGATGATTGGAGCGAGCCCTATGATGAATCAATCAGCAGAAAGAAGACTTTTTGGTCTGAATATAATTAAATTTTAGGAATACATTGTATAAAATTATAATTGTGGGAGTGCCATTTCTATCCGTGATACTAAAGCTCCTTACAAAACGATAACACAAGTCTAAAAAATAAAAACCTTTTGACATATGATTTTAAATTGAAAACTGATTTTGGTAGGCTGGTTTCAAAAAATCTATGCATTTATTTGTATCACGGAATGTTTTTTTGCATATGTTAAAGAAACAAAACTATAATTCTAAAATAATGTACTTTTTTATTCGGTAAAAAAGTGAAATGCTAGTTTAAAAAAAAAGTGAAAAAAACTTTACGCAGACTTTTTTGAGTGAAATCTTCGTCTTTTTGCCAGAAAGCTGTAGCCCGCCATCATTTCCTTAATGCCTGCTGAAACCTCTCTCAATATTCTTCGCTAACTGCTTCAAAATTTTCAGGAAAATATTTGAATAGTTATATTCCAACCTAGGCAATGTAAGTGTTGTAACATATTTCGAATAATACTTTCGTGGTTTTCGTCTTTCCAGTTCCCAAGAAACAATTACAAATTACTTGTGTGTCTTGCATAATGTTCTTATATGCGGCCCAACAAAATATCTTCTTTTATCTTGGCATCAAATATCTCTGGAAATTTATCGCACAAATATTAGAAACACTGTCCATTTTTATCTAGAGCTTTAACAAACTGCTTCAGCAAGCCAAGTTTGATATGAGGAGCCAGTAATTTTTTTTTCTACTCCCGTCTGTGAAATAACTAATTACACACCGATCTAGCGTGCGGGAAGCGTCACTTTACTAAGTCAGTTTTATTACTCACGGATCCGAGCCACTTCGGACATTTTCGGGATTTTACCTTACAGGTTCGGGAGCAATTGGATGATTTCGGAGATATTTCCCACGCCTTGAATCATTGTTTTCGTTAAAGCAGCTTTAAGTAAGTCTTTTACTTAAAATTGTTACTCTCTTCATATCGTGAAAAAAAACAGGAGTACTCGATCCCTCAGTATTCGATTATTAAAATCGAGAATTTTGAATAATAATTTTTACACCAAAATAAACATGGTATACATTTTTCACAAAACAAATTATAGTTTGCCTTTGCTTTACTACGACATAACTACCACAGTTATAACAAAAGTTATTTGGATTGTTCCCAAAATGTCTTCTTTTCAAATTTATACGTTTCAGAACACTAGAAAAACGCAACAACGAAGACAACAGCCGCGAAAACAGCGCAGTGTTAGCCAGTGTTACCAACACTTAATTTCATAAAAAAACAATTTATAGAAAAATCATGCCTAACATGGAACAAACATATTCATGTCATAGTTATGTATATTAATAAAATAACATTTTTAAGAAACAAAGCACTATAAAAAAACATTACGTTATAGAGCAAAAATAGTTTTTTAGAAAAATGGCCCTCCAAAAATATACAAATAAACTTTAAAACGTCAAAATTATTGTAGACCTGTGAATTATTAAGAATACTGACGAAGACTGGTACAGAATACGCACAGGAATTATTTTACAAAATTAATTTTAACATTTGAAAGAAACAATGATAACGCCCATTACATTTCCATGTAAATGCCTAAGTTTTACAGCCTTGGTCGCTGTAGATTGCATTTGTTTCAGTGCCTGAAATAAAAGAAGAATAAGAATAATAAGAAGGTGGACAGTTTTATAAATATGTCAAAGACTTCGTCACAACCGGATATATTAAAACATGTTAAATGCGTTTTTTCTGTGCACTGACAGAGAAGTCGGAACGCACTCTCTACGGAATGTATTCTATCCTTCGTCACATTATAATACATTAAAATTAGCGTGTCATCTATAAAAGGACAAGAAGGTCACGCGCGAAACAATGGTCAGATGAAAAATCTTTTTCTTTTGTTGGACAGCGTTGTTTGGGTTTGTATGCAAATGTTTTCGGCAACTGAATGTCTAAACGGTCTTGCGAAATTTTTATTCGAAATAACACTTATGGACCGATACCACACTTTCTCCGACACCTGCTTTGGTTTCTTGTAGTACGTATTGTTTTTATTTTTATTTTGCAGTTATTATTTCTTAGTTTCACATATATCGGAGATTCGACCAATTGAAGAGCAAAAAGAAATCCGTTAAACAGTTCAAACCTTTTGGTATTTAGTTATCGAATACTTTACAAAAGTCGTAAACAGTATTTACCTGCAAAGAAAGGAAATGCGATAGTGTAGCCTTCAATAGTTTTAGGTTAGCTATAAAGTTAGAGAAACCTCGAATATTAACCTACTCCTACAAAGTAAATACCATAGTAAGCCCTCAAAAGTTTTAGGTTAGTGTGGTTAGGAATTCTTAGATAAATTGCCGTTAAAGTGTAAAACAAGATACTCTTGTAAAAGAAACTTAAATTTAAAAGAAATATTCTGCGTATGTCCCCCGAAGGCATTCATATCTGAGACATACTTGTAAAATGTTTAAAATACTTTTTCTACTCCCGTCTGTAAAATACCTAATTACCCACCAATCTTTCGTGCGGGAAGCGTCACTTCTGATAGTCATGTCAGTGAATGTATTCGTGTTGTTTTGCGAAAATGTACCCAAAAACTAACGGTCGTAGAAAAAGTATAATATGCAACACGTTCGGTAAACTTTGCCGTTTACCGCACTTGTTGCATAATATACTATAAAATGCTTTTTCTACTTCCGTCTGTAAAATACCTAATTACTCATCGATCTAGCGTGCGGGAAGCGCCACTTTACCAAGTCAGTTTCGTTTCCCACGATTCGAGCCACTTCGGATATTTTCGGGATTTTACCGTATGGTTTTGGGAGCAATCGGATGTTTTCGGAGATATTTCCCACGCTTTGAATTTTGACGTTTGTCAATTCTGATAGTCATGTCAGTGAATGTATTCGTGTTTTGCGAAAACTTACCCAAAAAGTAACGGTCGTAGAAAAACACGTTCGCTAAACTTCTTGACTCACTCGTTCATTAAACACTCGCTCCGCTCGAGTCAAATCAACTCGTGAGTCAAATGCCGTTTGCCGCACTTGTTGCATAATATACTATTATTTATACAAGCTGAAGCAAATCACACTCTCATCTTAGTGTTGTAGATATTTTGCAATATTTTGCAAAAAGTAGGCCTGTGGAATTCGACAGGCAAACTGAAGAAGTATTAAACAAATAATAAAAAATAATAATAATAAAAATTGTAAGTACGTTATATCCAGAACACAAGGTTGTCAAGTGACATTTTAATAACTTATCACACTTAGAACACTCTAAATTACGTTCCTCCATTACACATTACATCACATTACTCTCTCTCTACGACGCGCACGTATTGACATGTCTACCACCTCCTAATAATAAAAAAATCTATTGTGAATATATGGTTGCGTATATCTGCAAGATATAAAAATTAACAACTAACACAAAATAAAGATCTATTGAAGAACTAATTTAGAAATAATTCGCTTTTAAAAAATTTTTATTGGAAAATACGAGGAACACATTTGGCCTTTCGGAAAACAGTAGAAAGATTCAATGTCAACCTATAACCTTAACGTTGTATGTTGTTGGCATGCAAAACCCGACGATCGCATCTTTCGTATTACTTGCTACACACCTGAACGCGTTAGCTTCCGGCATAACGCGCATTTTTACTATTAATAAAAGGTTTTACAGAAATGAACAAGGAGGGATCTTTTTACAAGTGTGCCTCAAAACGTGCGTCTCGATAAAAGTGCCGAGATTATGCCCACAGTGGAACGGAATAAAGCGAGTGCTTCGTACGCTTAAGCTCGAGCTTTCAATGCGAGGGAGATTGGGCAGCGCGTCAGTGTCGACTCGTCAAATATACTGAAAAACACCAGCGACCAGTAGGCACGTTCCAGTTTGTTCCAGTGTTATGAGTATATCTAATGTAATGCTTAATCTATCAAAGAAAACGATCTTGAGTAATGTAAAACTATATTAAATGTGATCCAAAACGGAAAAGAAATTCACTCTCTGGAAATTATACGAAATAATTAATCAACTAAATACGTAGAAATCAACAAAGCATTATAATTGACAGTAGATGTTTAAATTCTTCATTGGGCAAGAGTAGTGGATTATTTTTAATTTCATTTTCAATGTCCTGATTTTGTTGCCATCGCTAGTCACACTTCCAAGAACATTCACGTTCAGAAAAACAAAAGCTATCTTGTCAAATTTAGTAGGTATATCACGATACGCAAATTGCTGATTGCAGTAAAATTTATATCGCAAATACTGGGGCACTATGGCGCTGGCTTGATCACATATTAAGTCGCATACCATATATCCTTTTCGCTAAAATTTTAGGACTTCCATAATGTCATTTTCTATTGGAACGCTTTGTTTAATGTTAACATTCCGAATAATTAGATTAGCTTCAACTTATTTTTTTATTCATCTAAGGTTGTTGAAAACAATGATCAGATTTATTTGCAATGCAAATTTAAAAAAGAGGCCTTATATGGAAATGCTTTTTACAATGCAATATTAAACAAAAAGAAGCTATACATAGCTAAAAACTCCTAATACTACATTTACTAACCTTCTGGATTCCTGCTGATTGGGTTATTGATGAACTGAACTTGCTAACGCTTCGCCAGATTTGTAGACCGTGTGCCAAATAAAACGATCCACTATATGATCTGGAAACCCATAGGAGAAACGAAAAAAAGTTTCGTACAGTAGTTTCTTAGACTCTACTGAAGATTAAAAATATTATAATTTTGTTGATACAGGGTGTCCCAAAAGTGTCCCCCAGACATCAACTTTTTTGGAATCCTTGTTTAAAATAATGGTCACCTACTTAAGAAATTCCTATTAAAATTTTGCATAGTTTAAGCAGGAATTATAAAACTGTTGTGTTGTGATATTGGGAGGATGAGTCATGAAAATGTTATGGAACAAAACGAATAAATGTAATTTTCTTGCTTTAGTTTGTAGAAGACTCCTTCATATTTGGGAATGCTGTATTCTAATTATTCTTCTTCTTCTTCTTCACGTGCCATCTCCGCTGCGAAGGTTGGCAATCATCAATGCAATTCGTATCCTTGAGACTGCAGCACGAAACAATTGGTTGGAGTTACATCCAAACCATTCTCTCAGATTACGCAACCATGACATCCTTCTCCTTCCGATACTCCGTTTACCTTGGATTTTACCTTGCATAATCAGTTGTAGCAATTTATATTTTTCTCCGCGTGTAATATGCCCCAGATACTGCAATTTTCTTATTTTGACCGTATCCATTATTTCACGTTGCTTGTCCATCCTCACAAGTACTTGTTCGTTTGTCATTCTGTCCGTCCAGGATATCCTTAAAATTCTTCGGTACGTCCACATCTCAAAAGCTTCTAGTTTATTCAGGCATTGTTTATTCAAAGTCCAGGCCTCCACGCCATACAAGAGGACCGAGAAAACATAGCATTTAAGCATCCTCACTCTCAAACTTAAGCTCAAATCCCTGCTGCACAACAATTTCCTCATATTATTAAAAGCACTTCTGGACTTTTCTATTCTTATTCTGATTTCTTTGGAATAGTCATTTGTCTCGTTAATGTTCGTCCCCAGATAATTATAATTCCTTACTTGTTCTATCTGTTCATTCTTTATATAAAGGTTTGTATTTATAATAGATTTTTTTGTAATTATCATAAATTTAGTTTTCTTTGTATTGAGTGATAGCCCAAACTCTTCGCTTACTTCTACAATTTTGTTCGTAATTCTCTGTAAATCATCCATATTTTCTGCTATTAGCGCGGTGTCATCGGCATATCTAATATTACAAACGGGTAAGCCATTAATCTTTACTCCAGCTGTTTCATCTTGGAGTGCTCTCTTAAATATTTCTTCGGAGTATAGGTTGAACAGAGATGGTGATAAGACACATCCCTGTCTAACACCTCTTTTTATTTTTATTCTGTCTGTCACCTCATTGTGTACCCTTATCACGGCCTATTGTTGGTAATACAAATTATTTATTATTCTTATGTCTCTAGAGTCAATGTTTTTACTTTTAAGCAGTCTTATGAGTGTTTTATGTTGGACGGTGTCAAATGCCTTATTGTAGTCCAGAAAACAAACGTACACATCCTGATTTACATCTAAGCACCGCTGCGTTAATACGTTGAAGGCAAACAGTGCTTCTCTAGTCCCTAGTCCATTCCTAAAACCGAACTGCGTATCCTCAACATCTATTTCTAACTTTTTATATATTCTGCGATGGATGATTTTCAGAAGTACCTTAAGTATGTGACACATTAAGCTGATGGTACGATGGTCCGAGCACTGTCATGCGTTGGTCTTTTTGGGGATAGTTATAAATGTTGATTGTAGCCACTCTTTCGGTAAAATTCCAGTTTTGTATACACTGTTGAAGAGATGTGTTAGAAGATGTATGTTATGATTGTCAATGAGTTTAAGAACTTCTGCTGGTATTTCATCCAGTCCCGTAGCTTTCCCGGTTTTCATTTCCTTGATGATGTGTTCTACTTCGTCCTTCGTTATTTCTGGTCCAATATCATCACATACATACTCACTACTTTCTTCATCTCGCTGATCTTCGTACAGTTGTTCTACATAGTTTTTCCATACTTTCAATTTTTCTTTTATGTCCATAATAATATCTCCATTTTCATCCACCAGCAAGTTGTTATTGTAATTGCGTTTGTTGGTTAACTCTTTAATTCTCTTGTGCGCATTGAAACCATCATGTTTACTTTGTAATTTCTCGATTTCCTCACACTTTTCCCTGTGCCAGTTTTCTTTGGCTTCCCTAATTTTACTTCTGATCTTGCTTTGTAGATATCGGTATTTTTGTTGATCTTTGTTTCTGTATGTTCTTCTCTCGTCCATGAGACCTAATATTTCAGTTGTCATCCATTCCTTTCTTACCTCTGTTTTCTTACTAAGTTGTTCCTTGCATGTTTTTAGTATTTCTGTTTTAAACTGGAGCCAGTTGTTGTTTATATGTTCTTCATTGTTATTTTCTATGCATTGCAAGGTTTGCAATGCCCCATTTATCTTATTTTTCACTCTTTCCCTTGTTTCTGGATTACGCAATTGATTAGTGTCAATTGTATCTTTCTTTGTTCTATGGTCAATTCTTTTTAATTTTATCCTTACTTTTGCAATTAGTGGGTTATGGTTAGAGGGTATATCTGCACCCGGATATGTTTTAACTGACATTATACCATTCCTGTATCTTTCATTGATCACTAAATAATCTATCTGGTTTCTAACTATTTTCTCTTTGCTATCTTGTGGTGATATCCATGTATATAAACGTCTATTAGGTAATTGAAAGCATGTGTTTGTGATAACCATATTTTTCTCTTGGCAGAATTGTACTAACCTTTCACCTCTGTCGTTCCTTTCCCCCAGACCGAAGTTTCCCATTAGATTATTTGTCTTTCCTTTACCAACTTTAGCATTTAGGTCACCCATTATTATTGTTACATCTTTTGCTTTGACTTGTTTCAGTATTTCGTTTATTTGTTCATAAAACATTTCTACTTCCTGATCATCTTTGTCTGCTGTTGGCGCATATACTTGGATTACGTTCATCCTTCCTATGTTCATCCTAAATTGTAGTAACATTACACGTTCTGACAGTGGTACGAAGTTCAGAACATATCGGGAAACATTTTTGTTGATTATTATGCCTACTCCATGTCGGTGCTGAGGGTCGGAGCTACCTGAGTAATATATTAGATGTTGATCTTTCAACTGACATTCTCCACTTCCCGGCCAACGCGTTTCGCTTACACCTAGGATATTGATGTTCATTCTTTGCATTTCCTGGACAATATTATGTGCTTTTCCGGGTTCATACATGCTAGTGACATTCCATGTTCCAATCTTATATGTTTGTTTACTAGTCATTTGACAGGGTTTTCGCATGTTGACGACCTGAGAGGCCCTGTTTCCCCTCCTGCCGGATCTTGACTTCCGAATATCATGATCAGTAAGGTCTTTGGTCTGGTTTATTGCCATGATGATTTTACTAGAGATATCCTATAGGATCTTTACTGTAGTGGCTTCTCCTTTCCTTCTACACCCCAACGCCGTTGACCATCTTAGTGGTTCTTCCGCCTTCGGAGCCAATTTCTCAACCCCAGGACAATGAGTTGCCCTTCCAGTTGCTGGTTCCTCCACCCGAAACTGTTCACCAGCAACTGGGGGACTACTTATACCGGTAGTCACTCGGTCGCCATATCCTCGTCAGTTGAAACAGGGTGCGCCGTACAACTTATGTTGTAAGTCGTGAAGGTGAGGTTGGCATTTGTATGCGGGAGGCTATATATTCGCACCACATACCTTACACCCTCTAATTATTCTAATACTTCTTAATTCCGATAATTATCAGAACATTGAAATTCTAGCAACAAAACTCAAGTCCTTAGACGTTCGGCAGAAAAAATGAGCGGGTAAATAATAAAATCACCCCATCTTTTTCATTACTTTCTTTATATTACATAGATATTATTAAATATCCAAACAAACCGTTTTTATGGAAAGTAATAGTAGCAAAGTCTTATTATTGTATCCGAAAGAATATATAGTAATATGTATCTGTAAGTGAAGGAGGGTAGCCTACATCATAGCACTTAGGCCTGGACAGAACACTAAGTTTTACATCAATTCTATTGACTGCACGTTGAGAAGTTGGACGTTCTCACAGAATTTGTTCTACTGTCTCGTCTTCCTGTTCGCATACCCTGTGCGTTATGGTGCTACTTAAACCCAACCTGAATTGGTGTTTGTTAAGTAATCAATGACCTCACCTTAGACATAGCTCAATAGCTTCCATTGCTTTAGAAATAGTAGAAAATGCCCTTTTATTGAAATTCACCTCACAAGCCCCCGCCACTGGTTCGTCCTAATACACACATACAGCGACGAGTCCGACGGCGCATATAGAGGCGATTATAGACGTAATAAAAATGGCGAACTTCATAGAGTCACGTTTAATCTGCGAGTTTTGTTAATACGCACTCCTCCGTATTATGTCCCCTGGCAAATGGAGGAAATAAATAATAAGCTTTTATCTAATCTGCCGCTATTCAAATGCTAATGACTAGGCAGTGTTGATTTTTCAAGCTTTCCCGCTGGATAGGTCCAACGTTTTTTCTACGGTTCTGGTCAGATAAGTGGGTACCAGGTACGACCAAGTACGTAGCGCAAGTTTTTATTATTGCGAAATATGGCTATATGGCAATATTGCGCGATGCCTATATAAGATTGCTGCCGGTTGATGCAAAATTTTGATTTTTGGTTGTGGATATAGGCCGCAGAATGTTATCTGGAATATCATAAACAGTCACATGCTTAAAAAAAAATCTTTAAAATGACTATCTTAAATGACTTTGGAAAGTAGGACTTTTTCTACTTTAATTTAAGAATGTCGGTGTACCCTATACAGCGACTTACCAATACATCGGATTCATTCATATGCGTTTCTTAAACCCCGTGAAAAATCGGTCTGAAAGAATAAGAAGTAATAATAATTTTTCAAGAATGACAGACCATACCTTCCTCTTGAAATCAAAATTTTAAATTTATCACCAGAAGTAAGCAAACACTGCATGAAATATATAAGTAAATTTACTTTTAAGAAAAAGAAACTGGTACGGTTTGTGGCTGTGTCTACTTTGGCGCGCAGGGTAACAGAGACAAGGAGGAGGAATCCTTTTCGGCGAACGGTGTTGTTAACCTTCGCGATGACAAACAATGGACAATAACTCTATAATGAAGTCGATTATGTAACGTCATATTTCGCTGACATTGTCTTTCTGCGCGTTATTGTCTTTCAATTCAATATTTTCGTTTCTCTAATTAAGCGGTGATTGTGGGAGATTCTTTTTTTTTTGTAGAGGAAAGAGGACAGTTGGTCGCCGTCCGTGATAAGAAATTATAAAAACATAAACATAACAATATATTTTTTACTACTATTGATATTCGTAATGATCTATACTAGGAACGATTGATACTAGGTGAATACTCGTGCATCCTTACAGAAAATCAAGAGTTGGTGGGCCATTATTGTCTTACTATTTTGAGACTTCAAATATTTTAATGCAATGCAAATTGCACATTTCAAACTTCGAAAAAACTCTCGCCAGGGTCAGAACCTTAAATACGGATCTGATTTTTTTTTCAAAAATATAAAATAACAAAAATCAAAACGAGGCCGAAAATGTAAAAAAAAATAATTTACAAAAACCGAAATTATGCAAAAAAAAATATCCAGATACAGGCTTAAATGTACGCCCATTTTGAACGAGTGTTTGTGGAATATGAAAGATCCTCCAAAACAATGAAAATATATCTTAAGCTGGTGTCAAAGAATTATAGTAAGAAAAAGACAAATTATAGAGGCAGTATAACGGCAACCATTGGTACACTGTATAGAGGTATTATTATAACGTTCTTGTCAAGAGACTTGCAGATAGGAGAGGAGCGAAGTGGTTTCACAGCAGGGCGATGCTGCGGAATCAAGAAACACATCTCATTTTTATTAAAAAATTGTCATAATATGTAAATGCCGCGATATTGATATAGATGACGCCGAAAGTATAAGGGACATATAGTAAGACTGGTTTAAAAATGAATTTTAACAAAACCAAACATCTGTCAGTACAATTTAATGTTGATGGACAAGCCACCCTCTTAGCTTTTTTATTTAATGTTTGAGAAAAAAAAACTCAAATACAAAAGTTGTTCAAAAAATACTAAGCTACATGCAAGATATTGTTTTACATAATGTATATGTAAAACTACCCTGTGGTATTGCAGGAATAATCCACAGATAAAAGTTATATATTTTTTAATAGAAAACCCTGTATATTTCTTGTATAAATGTCGTATATCCTATAAACAAATCCAATAGTTTTTGAGATATATGTGTTTTTAACATAAAAACGACATTCAAAAATAAAATAATATTCTAGAATTGATAATTTATATCTTAGGTGGCCGTGACTGAAAATAACAATTACAGATTAAGCAAAAGTACACTGCTCTCATCATAAATAAAATGCCTTATTCGAAAATAGATAAACAATTTTTGGAAACGTTTATTAAACCAAATAACAGGGCTAAATTGGCTCAAAAGAAACTACGCGCTGATTTTGTGATAGGCCTTATTTTGAATGCCTTGTAACCCGCTTTGAGAATGGCTTGAATCTTCCCGTACGATATATTTTTTTGATCAATAAACTCTTCTTTCAGGTTGTCCCATATTTTTCTTATGGAAACATTGGGATTGTCTTCAACTTTTAATAAAGTCCTTAAATCCCTATCACCATCTCTTTCCAGTGTTCTCTTCTTTCTAGATAGCCTAGATATTTGTTGAAATGCTTCGTAGATTCGATGAAAGGGTCTTTTGTCTCGAACGATGATTCAGGGGCTAATTACACGTAGTTAATTCCCTTTGAGCGGATTTAGCGCTCTTATTTGCTTTAACAAACGTTTCCAAAAATAATTGTTATTCTCTCTCAGAATAAAGCATTTTAATAATAAAAGAACGTAAGTTCTGCTGAATCTTATCACTGTCAGTTTGGTGAAGACCTACTTCACAGTCATCTAAGATATAAATTATAAATTCTAGAACATTATTTATATTTGAATGTTGCTTTTATGTTTAAAGCGTATATAACTCAAAAAATATTCGATTTGGGCATAGGACCATATTATACAAGAAATGCGCAGAATTATTATTTTTTTTCAAGAAATATATGACTTTTGTCAAACCAAGTAGCATACTATTTTTTGAACAATTTTTGTATTTGATTTTTTTTAAAACGTTAAATAAAAAAGTTAAAGGGCAGAGGAGACATTATAGTACATAAACACACATGCAAATACATAAATTGTTACGTGGGTCGAATATATGATAGAGAGTATGACAAAGACTGGAAGTAACCGAGATAAATTTTATTTAAAGAATATATAGAGTACCACGGTTTCAAAGATTACAAACAATGAAATAAAACGAAGAATGAATGTAAACACAACGATATCAGAAGAAATAGAGAGACTTAGATTAGAATGCATAATACAAACAAAATAACATAAATTAAAATTTTAAGTGCACTGAAAAATTTCGTATAAAGGAAGACGTGCCAAATTTTTAATATTGCCAATTTTCCCCGGTAAGTCAGAAATTACAAAAAAAGAGAGCGTTAAGATGCAAACGGTTTCTTGTTATTTTCAGCAATAACCGTGTTTCCCATGGAGACGCGTCGGAAATAGCACACCCGGTATCCATACAAATCCATTCAAAACGTGGCGAAAAAACGAATGAAAAAACCGTTTTATAATTAGAAAAAAACGTTTGTGTATAGTGTATTGCCGATCTAAGGAACGATCCTTCGTCCTTGGTAAATTTTAACTTAACGCAAAAATACTAGAAATATATTTAGTTTCTAACAGGGGGTCGTTGGCTGGTTAGCATCAGCGCTAATGTGTTCGCTAAGTAAACCGTAGGGACAGTAATTGCAGTAATCTAATTAAATAATTAGTTAATAGATCCTTTAAAAGAAACGACGCTATCGAGAAGCTAAACATTTCCGACTTTGCACTTCCCCTAATGAGTGTCCGCACATTCCGGAACAATCCGATTAAGCGTGCAAGCCAATTAAAGGCGAATTAGTCGGAAAATGCGAATTTCTACTTGACGAGACGCGGACAGGCTACGTGATGGCGCTCCGGCAAAATAAAATTGATTAGAAAAGTAATCGGTCTCATTACTGTCATTAAAGTCGAAGGGAATTTACTTGAAGGATACCGTACTTGGCAGGCCGCGGAGGTAAATACTTCAATCCAAGCAATTTTGTCTTATTCGTCTTCGGCTGATCGTTAAACGATTATCCTAAACGTATCGAGAAATCCAGTAGGAATTTGAATGTCAATCGACCCAACAAGCGAAAATTACAACGGCACGGATGACTTTGGTTGTACCGCGTGCCTTACAGAATCCTATTAATCGATGTCCCTTTTTTCTATGGTTGGAATGTGTCACTACGGAGAGCACCAATATTTTTTGAAAATTGGCATTGTCAAATTCTATGCATGCGGGCAATGTTATATCATAACCAGTTATTAGATCAGAATCTTATTGAATATTGATTAGCGCATGTAGGAATTTAAACCTCAAAATGATATAAATTGGGTAATATTTCAGGTAGGTAATGTAGGTATTAAAAATGTTACATTTTTTTGTCTTTGCGAACTAAATCCAATTGAACCAATATGACCTCAACATAAAGAATTTGTCTCCTTAAGAAACACACAATTTAAAACAAAAGATTTAAAGTTAAAAGATTACAAATCTTCTGGATTCCTCCTGCATCGGTTGTTGATAAATCGAACTTGCTGTTGGCTTCCTTATAACTTAACTGAAACAGTTTCAGTTAATCTCTATCTTATTAAATTTAATGCAATACATTTCATTAATGAAAATGAAATTTTGTCTATATTCTTTTTGCATGCCTTTCTTGAATCTTCTATCCATTATTTTTGAACGTGTAACAGTGGAAAAACTAGATTGCTTTAGACGGGGGCTTGTCACCCTATATAATTCATATAGAAACTCGCCCATAGGACATTTCTCATTCAATTCTCAATTCGAATGTTTATTTAGATTTGATTATATTTCTATAGAAATATTTTCAATTTTTTTTATTTTATTTTTTATAATATTTCTAATTTAATTAATTAATTTTAATAATTTTAATGTAATGTAAATTGTTGTATACAAATAAGCAAAGCAAAGCAAAATTACATCATAGCTAATTAATACATGTAACGATCTACTTCCCTAACAGAACTGCTATTCGTACTTAACAATAGAATTATCCCTAATACACCTGATATATGGAGCTGCTAAAATATCAGTTAAAAATTCTTTAGAAAAATGGAACAATAAACAAGAACTAATGGACTTAAAAAATCTTATTTTTTAAAAGAAAAACAATTTAAAGTCCGGTAGACACGATTCAATTTCTATTTGCATTTCTGCATATAATTTTAACAGATAAAAATTGCTGTTAAGAATGAATGTATTTTTAACTGGTAATTTTTTGATTTTAGACACAATTTTTTCTAATAATCAACCCCATTGATAAATAATATACGATGCATTTTAGTATTTAGTATTCAGTTTTTATAATCATATTTGGAAGTCAAAACTTTCATCTGCAATTACTTGCGATAAAGCAATGGTCCTTGTGTCTATAGGAGGTTCTACAATTGAACAATTTGTCCACTGAGATTTTTCCAGTGTAGTTAGTATCTCATATAGTTTTATTTATACTTTTAAGTCATTTTTCGTATTTTGTCTTTATTTACTGTTTTCATAATGATTAAACCTAGAATTTTTTTGCGCGGATTTAAACATACAAATCCCGGAAAAAATTGTCCACATCCATATATTTATACTAAACGCTGATTTTTTTTTATTTTTTTAATAGGGAAAGTTTTTGAATAAATGGCTTTTGCCCATCGTAGCACTAGGGTTGATACTTGCTGTCACACTACCGTAATGAATCTTCTTTATTATTTCTTTTTTTTTTCATGAAAAAACAAGTAGCACAAAATCAGGTAGACCCGATACTGTTAAGATGAGCATCACAGTTCAATGGCCCAAATTGTATCGACACAAAACGAGGAAATCCCGCGTGACTAACCAAACCAACCTCTTGACATTGTCCACCAAATGGCGAGCCGATTACAGATATTTCCTACGTTAATGAAGTGTTTATTTTGCGCCCGTTACAAAATCATGGGCCGTTGTCTTTACCCCCAGTTATTACTCTATACTCGACAAAGCAGAAATATACAAATTTATTTTCTATCCTTGTAATCACCGTCCTCTGCGAGCATGCATTATCATCAGCCTTTTATTGTGCGCTCGCACCGTATTAAAAGAACACACGCTCACCTTTTAACTACAATGTAAGAATTCTTTTAGTAGATGCTTTAATGTCATCGATATGCAAAAGCTCAGGCGTTAATATTCTCTGTTGTGCCAGTCAATAGCCAGAGCTGCATCAAGGTAGGCCAAGAAGAAAAGAGATTGTCATTTTTCGTCTCGTTACATCAATATATTTTTTTTGAATCGCCGCGTTATTTCCACCTTCAATTTTACTAAAAATTACAGTCCATTGCTCTTTCTCGTCCATTTTTTGGTTAGTTAGTTGGGAAATTGGTAGGTTCAACATAGAAAAAAAAACCACATTATCATAATCTATGCACTATTTAATAAAATAATCAGTAAAATACGCCCTGATTATCTGTTTGAAAAAAATATATTTAACTGTTAGTCAAAAATCATTTTTTTTAATTAGCATTAAAGTTAAGCCACATACTCACATTACTCATGTATTGTATCCCAATTATCACTGGTGCCCCTTTACACGGAGTGTTTTCTAATTAAATGTCAATATTTGTAATGGTCATCTTAAGAAACTTTGGTTTTGGTCATTTTTGGTACGAAAAAATACCATAAAAAAGTAGGAGCTAGACGAAAGATTATCAAATAAAATAGCGACCACGTTAATCAGTTCGACAATGGACATTTGACCACGAACTAAACGTCTAACCCCATGGACACAACAAAATGTCAGGACGTACTTAAACCTACCGGATAAAAAGCGCAGTGCAGTCTGTAAGGGAAACTTGCTCGTTTTATTTTATCCGCTACGGCAATCAATTATCGTGGTTGAAATTAATAGATGTGTTGTAGTCAGATGACGTGCTAGACAACACAATGTACTTCGGTTAAATGTTTGCATTGTAAAGGGGATTTAATACAAAATGACTGATGAAAGGTATCTCGCGCTTGCTGATCCCATAAGGAGAGCTTTTGTTGTCTGGCACACAGTGATGGTATTGTGGACTAGTGATAGTTAGAACACTGTCCAGAGAATTTGCACACGAGCTTCTCCTGCTGTTTAGTTTTTGGGTATATCACAATTGACAAACGTGAAAATTCAAAACGGTGCGGTAATATCCCGGAAATGTCCGAAGTGCGTTGGATCCGTGGGAAACGAAACTGACATGGTAAAATGACACTTTCCGCACAACAGGTCCGTGTATAATTAGGTATTTCATAGAAGGGAGAAGAAAAAGTTCTTTATGAACTGGCTGATACAGAATAAATGAATAATCAATATTTATAAAACGAAATACATATTTATTAAACAAAAAATTAAAGTATTACACTCGCATTGTAATAAATAATAAAGATATGGTCAATAAAATTAATTGCTTAGCATTAATCATAAATCACAGTCATGACTGGAGGAAAAGTATGTTCCAAGTAATAATAACCAACTGTGATACTAATAAAACTAAATGACTGTCGTGCAATTTTCTCTTTCTCTTCAGGTACCTAATTTCTTTGTGCAATTGAAAAATGAAAATTTAAATACCGAGTCACACTAGAAAGTGGGAACACTCTATAACTGTTAAACGGCTTGAGATAGCGACTTGAAATTTGGAAGGGTTAATACAGGCTGGATGTCCAATTTTTTGACAATACATAGTCAAAGGTTGCACTTGTAGGAACAAAAACTTTTCAAGATCCCGGTATGCTATTGGGATATGACCGAATAATACATAAAGTTCAATTCCACTACGACTTGGGTAGATTTGATTTGTGATTGTATTTGAACATGGCAAACTTATAAACAGAATCTTAAATACAAGACAAAAATCCAGTGTACTTAATGCCAGATTGAGTGTAAAATGTAAATACAAATAATACTGGATAATACTAGAAAGCAGAGAGGTTTCTTAAGGAACTAAAATTAAATATTAAGTATATTTTTTTTCTACTTTCTACTCTAAAATACACCATTATGCACATTTGCGGTATTTTAATAGCGAATTTATCATTAATCACACAGCTCTACATTGATTTGATGTTTGAAAACTGTTTGCTTATTTGTATATTTTTAGGAACCTTTGATTGTTTTGTTAGGCATGATTTTTGGTGAATTGATTTTTATGAAATTAAATGTGATTTGGCAACACTGGATAATATTAGATTTGTTTGCGCAGAAGCGCCAATACAGCGTTGTAACTTGCTTATGCACAGTTTGGTTGTGTACTCTTTGTTTGGTATTGCATTGAAACAAGTTCTGTTATATCCCTGGTAGTTAGGTCGTAGTAAAGCAAAACTCCATTCACAAAAATGTATGCCACGCTTATTTGTTGTAAAAATTAGCGGCGAAGACAACTTCTTGGGCACCTCATACTGTTTATTCTGTTTTGCGGTAAAGCATTAAGAAACTGGCAAAATGCTGAAAAAAATGTTTAAACTTTGGTGTTCCTATGGTATAGCGAGCCTAGGAATCACTGTGATTATTGTTATTTTTCGTTCGCGTAATGTTTAAGGATTCAAAAAAAAATAAGAAACTAAAAAAATAAGAACGAATTAAATGATTTAATTAGAGATTTGCACCTTCCAAAGGATGTATCCGAATTATACTGTATTGTATTGTAGCATCCAGACTTCGTGAAAAGAATTCACTGGCACCTGGCGTTGGATCAAACTTTTACCGGGATCGCGAAATAGAGTTATGTCAATATTTTACTCAAGAAGGAACGCTAATGAATTGCAACAATATTCCTGACTTATTTTCAAAATTAAGAAATGTGCCCTATATAACAGAAGAATGGCGCCTTTTTATCGACTCAAGTAAGCATAGTTTACAAGGCGTTTTATCGCACAACAGTAACGAACGGGCCTAGGTTCCCTTTGCACATTCGAAACATTTAAAAGAAACATATGAGAACTTAGGACTTCTTTTGAAGAAAATAAACTACCAAGAACATCAGTGGATGCCTTGTGGTGACCTTAAAGTGCTGTGCATGCTCCTAACACAACAGGGCGGTGATACAAAATTTCCACGCTTTATTTGTGAGTGGGATAGTCGGGCAAGAGATAGGCATTGGACTTAAATAGCATAGCTCTCTAGAACAAGCCTTACAGCCGGTAGCTAAAATGTATTAAGAAATAGCTTAGTTGATCCCAAAAAAGTTTTTTGGCCTAGTCTTCGTATCAAACTTGGCTTGATGAAGCAGTTTGTTAAAGCCCTAGACAAAAATGGACAGTGTTTTAAATATTTGTGCTAGAAATTTCTAGTCATATCTGATGCCAAGATAAAAGAAAGTAGAAGACAAGGACTTTCAAAGCACAATGATTAATGTTGGGTTTCAGTTAAAGAAGTAACTGATAAGATTCTTCGGAACTCTAAGGACGAAAATTACGAAAGTATTGTTCAGAGTATGTTACAATGTTTTCATGGTCTAGGTTGTAATATGAGTTTGAAAATGCATTTCCTGTTTTCACACATGAACTATTTTCCTGAAAATCTTGGAGCAGTTAGCGAAGAATAGGGAAAAAGTTTGCACCAGGAGATCAAGGCAATGAAACGGCGATACCAAGGCAGATCGAGCATAATGATGATGGATATGTCCTTAAAAACACACAGCCCAATATCCGGACCTCACACAAAAAAGTCTGAGTAATTTTTTTTGTATAATATTTGCAAAAAAAAATTATATAAAATCAGTTTTCAAAATAAAAACATCTTTCAAAAAGTTTAATTTTGTAAACCTGCGTCATCATTAATTTATCAAACAAACATTTATAATGGGTGTTTTTTTTTCGATGTATAGAACTTTAAGTTAGCATTACTGTTCAAGATGGCGATCGATTTAACAGCTGTCAAGTGATTTATTCTCAGTTTGGTTTGGCAATTCATCATGAATAGACTTACGTCTGAACAACGCTTGCAAATAGTGCAATTTTATTTCGAAAATAATGGTTCTGTGCCGAATACGTATCGCACACTACGTCAATTTTATCGTCGACAAGAGGAGTTAATTCGATTAACCATGGAACGTTTTCGCACCACGTTTACTCTTATTGATAACTCGCATCCCCAGAGACGTCGTACGGTGCGTACAGAAGAAGCTATTGCTGCTGTAGCGCGTAGCATTGAGGAAGACCCGAATGAGTCTATCCGCCATCGAGCACAGGAATTGGATCTGTATCCATCCGCTTTATCGAAGATTTTGCGGAACAATCTTGGTTTACGTGCTTACAAAATAGAACTCGTGCATGAATTGAAGCCAAACGATCATCAAGTAAGGCGTAGATTCGTCGAATGAGCCCAAAACGAGATTGCCGTTGTTCCAGATTTTCATAAGGGAATTTTGTTTAGCGATTAAGGGCTACGTCAAAAAACAAAACTGCCGCATTTGGAGCGAAGCTAATCCTCAAGTGTATGTCGAAACACCGTTACATCCCGAAAAACTGACTGTTTGGTGCGCTTTATGGGCTGGTGGAATCATTGGTCCGTACTTCTTCAAAAACGATGATGGCCAGAACGTTACAGTCAATGGTGATCGGTATAGAGCTATGATTACTAACTCTTTCATTCCTGAATTGAATAACCATTATGTCCAGGAGATGTGGTTTCAACAAGACGGCGCGACATGTCACACAGCTCGTGCCACAATCGATTAATTGAAAGACACGTTTGGTGACCGCCTAATTTCACGTTTGGACCTGTGAATTGGTCTCCAAGATCTTGTGATTTAACACCGCTAGACTACTTTCTGTGGGGCTATGTAAAGTCATTGGTCTATGCAGATAAGCCACAAACGCTTGACCATTTGGAAGACAACATTCGCCGTGTTATTGCCGATATACGGCCACAAATGTTGGAAAAAGTCATCGAAAATTGGACTTCCAGATTGACAGACATCCGCGCCAGCCGTGGTGGTCATATGTCAGAAATCATATTTAAAATGTAATGCCACAAGATAATCTTTCGGATAAATAAAATTCATGTCAATTGAATAATCCATCGTTGTTTTATTGCAACTTAAAGTTCTATACATCTAAAAAAAAACACCCCTTATTTCTTGAAGCAAGACCGAGTGCACTCCACACTGATTAGACAATGTAATTTAAGTTATAATCGTTATTTTTTGTTTTTGTTAATAAAGTGTTTACTTTGAAATAATTGAACCACCGTATAAATTAATCTTTAACTCTCTTGTAAAAAATGCTCTTTAATAGGTAAAATTAATTAAAATTGTTTTCAAGTTAATTCACCCGTGCGCATTGATGAGGAAGTATGTCCCATTAGCATCGTTCCCATAACAACCATAAATTTAACGTGCCTGTTAACAGCCTTTCCGTTTTCGGAAAACCGTTACATATTATATAGTTTTGATTGCAGATGATAATCCGTATACAAATTGTGTGAAATCCATCCAGGAAGTAAATAAAGCGATGCCAAACAATTTAGTATCTCCTGTCGACGCCATGATATCCTTTTAACCGTAAATGATACGCGCATGCTTTATGACCATATTTCGTTTATGGGAATCGGAGCCATTTACCATTTCCCATATAAAGACCTTGCTCAATTTTTTGCGAATTTATCAATAAAGGGGCGAAGCTAACAGTTACGTTTTATCGATGCATAAACGTGAACTCGAATCCGAAGAATTCGACTCGAAAATTGACTAATCCACTGCAGAATGTTGAATGACGAAAAGAAAATTGTACGAGCTAATATTAAAGTGTCACTACGAAGATCGTCACATATATGGGCCCATGAAGAAAAGGCTTTCTCTATAATTTGTTTCTACTTTTGTTCTTATAACTATAACAGTATATGATTATTTAACTTCTTTATATATTATATGAATATTTAACTTCTTTATATAGTACAAAATTAACAAAATATCTAGCAAATTAATAAATTAACTTATTTTTAATGGAAACATGTGAAAATGGCATATTCTCTACTGCCAAAATTTTTTAAACATTACCAGTTTTCCTGTTTTTCATGTTTAGAGCTAACTCCTAATTCCCACAACATCAGAAACAAAATTAAATGCAAATTTTAACTGTTATTAGAGGCAGAAAGTTGGAAATATCCAGTCGCTTGTACGATTGTCTTTCCTGATTTTCCAGCCTTTGCGTGGCTTCTTCTTCTTCTTTGATATGATAATTCCTCGGAAGAGGCCTCTCTGCAAAATATGTGATTTTATAAATTTTGGTATTATGTCCTGCTAGTACATTCTGTGAATGTGAAGTTATATGTAAAAAAAAACAAATTTAAATTTTGTTTTTCATTTTTTTAAATTGATTTATTATAATTCGTTTTCCCAAGGATAATTACAAATTTGTATAGGAATTGTCAGGTAGCCGACATTAATTCCAAAAAAATAATCAATACTGCAATGTATTTGAGAAAATAAGATAACCTCAGATTCTCAATTCCAATTTCAGACTATTAAAAGTACGAGATAATCGGGTAAACTCCAACTAATCGACAATCCCGCTATAGCGTATACACCTATCAGGCATATCGCTCATTTAGATTTTGATGATTTTGGAACACATACATTGCAATTTTGGCCATTCTGCTGGCCAAACAAGACACAAACTTGGATATCTGCAATATTTTTTAAAATACACTTTTTGGCAGAAATACCTTTTCAGCATTTACCCTAGTTCCTAGTCAAAATATCTCAAAGATTAATAATACACTATAGATTAGATGATCTAACATTATTAGTTCTCATTACATCAGAGGGAAATCATCTGCTTTTTACAAACGATGCTGTTAAGAACCTATTAGTTTTCGTTGCTATATGTGAAACCCCGCTATGTGTGAACACGCCAGAGTCACGTGACTATCATGCATCAATCACGGTCCAAGTGCGTGCCAGACCGTTTGTGCAGCCGAAGGGATGCCGCCCAGCGCGCCAGTACCGAACTGACCACCACAAGGGAAAGTGCGTTTGACGGTACGAGAGCAAGATACAGTCCACACACGAAGGTGTATAGAGGTTCTATACATTTTTTGGTCCATTCGATCGGATTTTTGGACAGAAACAAGAATTTCTTGGCTATTCATTCGGATTCACGGTTCATTGAACGGATTCGGTTAGTCAATTGGTTTTTTCAAGAGTCTTCACATCCAGCAGCGTATCCTGGACAAGCATTTGAAGTTGTATTCAGTCGGGTGAGAGATTGTTGTCGCAACGATAAAAACAAACTCGCCGTCGGACAGCAAAATCAAGGTAACCTCGTTGCATGCAGAAAACTGTCGCCGTCGGAACTGTTTCATCGCGTTGTGCGTTCGCGTTACGGACAATCGGAAAAAGTGCCAAAGTTTTCCGTTTTCTAAGACAAACTGACGATCGACTGCGTATAGTTATTTGCGTCCATTCATTCATTGTTCATCAACGTTTTCCAAACAAAATTGTACATTTCATCCAAAGATCGTTGAATTTTTTTGTAAAAAGGAGTTCCAATCGTAAAGAAATTTGCCAATTTACATTTGGAAAAACTGCAAATGCAATTTTGGTGTAAATTTAATTCAAAGAGTCATTTACGTTGCATTAGGATCGAGATTTCAGTGCATCTCAGTGATATCGAGTTCGCAAAATTCTGAAAATAATTCATTGTTGATTTGATTTTAAAAATTTCAAAAAATGCCAGCAAAAAGAAAATCAAAAAACCCAAATATGCAAAGCGACTTCCCAGATACCGAAGATGGTGAAGTAAATGCTCGAATTCAAATTTTGGTAAGAAAACGGGCTAGCATAAAAAGCAGGTTAACGCGTTTTTCAAATTATTTTCATGCCGCGAAAACTGAAAATCCTAATCGAGCGACACTACTCGAAATTGAATTACGCTTGAAAGAAATTGAATCGAATTTACTTTCGGAATTTTCTGAAATTCAGTTTGAACTTGAGGGCTTAAATTCGAATGATTTCACGGAATCTGAGTTGGAAAAATTTGAGTTTTCGTATTTTGCTTTAATTTCGGACGCAAAACAGTTCATTTCATCGCACAATGATTTCAACAGAAATTCAACGGAAGATGAAACTCATTCGAGCACATCCATCATTGCCAATGTTCCTCAAAATTCAAATTTTCACCGGAAACCACATGCGAAATTTCCTATTATTGAACTGCCAAAGTTTTCGGGTCAATATGAGCGATGGCAAGAATTTCGAGATACTTTCGTCTCACTTGTACACAAAAGTGAATATCTTGATTCTATCGAAAAATTCCATTACCTGAAAGCTTCACTAGAAGGGCCAGCAGTTCAGTGTATCCAATCCATTGATATTTCCTCCGAAAATTATGATGTAGCGTGGGACATTTTATGTCAGCGTTTCGAGAACAAGCCTTTGTTGGTTCACAATCACATTAAGGCTCTTTTCAACATTCATGATATTAAATCTGATTCGTCAAATTCTTTTAGAAATTTAGTCGATATCATTTCAAAAAACATGCGTTCACTTGAAAATTTAGGAATAAAAACTCAGTTTTGGGATCCTTTGATCATATTTTTGATAACAAGCAAATTAGATGTCGATACGATAAGAGAATGGGAACAACTAGAGTTCAATGAGGAACTGCCCACCTTATCAGAATTAAAATCATTTCTTTCAAATCGCGCTGATTTTCTTGACAAAGTTTCAATGCACAAAGGAAAACCAAAGAAAGCATTTTATTCCTCTCATGAAAAGAAGACATTTGCATGTTATCATTGCAAAGAACAGCATTCCATTTTTCAATGTCCGAAGTTTCTAGCACTGTCCATTGACCAACGGTATAAAACAGTTCAATCTTTAAAATTGTGCCCCAATTGCTTACACAGTGGGCATCCTGTTGAAAAGTGTCGTTCAGGTCACTGCAGGCAGTGTAATCAAAAACACAACTCGCTATTGCATCAAGCTGAATCGGAAAAGGAATCGATTACTTCTTCTGATTCAAAACCCGAATCATCGAAAACTCCTATTGAAGGTAAAGTAACATTACACAATTCCTACCCCGAAAGCCAAGTTTTGCTTGCCACCGCGGTAGTTGAAGTATTTGATTCTGATGGTGAAAAACATTTATGCAGAGCACTTCTTGACAATGCTTCAATGTCCAACTTTATTACTTCAGAATTTGTTAACAAGTTAGGTATCGAAAAACACAAATTCAATTCCTCAATTTTAGGCATTGGTCAAAGCAATTCCAGCATAAAACACTCATGCATTGTCAAATTCAAATCCTGTTATTCCAAGTTTTCAAGACAACTAACTTGTTTAGTTATCCCACAAATTACAGGTGAATTACCGAATTGCTATTTCGATCCCATCCAGTTAGAAATACCATCCCACTGTCAGTTAGCCGATCCTAAATTTCATGAACCAGGTCAAGTGGATCTTCTAATTGGCGCAGATACATTTTGGGATTTACTTGATAATGAAAAGATGTCTCTCGGGTCACACAAGCCTATTCTACATAACAGTAGATTAGGATGGTTCATTTCTGGTCCGTTAGGCATTTCCACCCCAAATCATTCTTTCTGTCATCTCTCCACTTTAGATGTTCAAAAGCAGTTAGCCAAGTTTTGGGAAATCGAAGAGTTGTCAAGTGAGCCGATCCTGTCGGATGAGGAATTTCAAGCCGAAAAACACTTCTCTGATAATTTTAAGCGCGGTTCAAATGGTAGATTCACTGTAGCCATTCCACTTAAGAAATCATCAGAAGTTTTAGGGGATTCCAAGTTACAGGCAACAAACCAATTCTTGCAGCTGGAACGCAAACTTTCGAAAAATCCCAAATTAAAGGCCATGTACACAGATTTTATGACCGAATACCACGATCTAGGCCACATGTCAATTTTTGCTTCATCCAATTCCAAACCTAGATACTATTCACCACACCATGGCGTTCTAAAGGAGGATAGCTTTACTACGAAACTTAGAGTAGTCTTTAACAGCTCAGCTCCCTCTTCATCAGGTGTATCCTACAATTCTATCCAGATGGTTGGGCCTGTGGTACAAGATGATCTGGTTTCCATCATGCTAAGATTTCGGCAACACCAGTATGTCATTTCTGCAGACATCTGTAAAATGTACCGACAAATATTAGTCCAAGAGGAGTATCATCCTTTGCAGCTTATTCTATGGAGAGCAGATCCCATGGATGAACTTCAAACTTTCTCTCTTAATACTGTGACTTATGGCACGGCAAGTGCTCCTTTTCTAGCCACACGCTGCTTAAAACAGTTAGCTATCGAATACGAATCATTGAATCCTCATGCATCTCGAGTCATCAGTAAGGATTTCTACGTCGATGATCTGCTATTTGGAGCTGACAGTTTCGAAGAGGCAGTACATTTGTGTCAGGATGTTTCATCAATCTTAAAATTATGCAAAATAAAGTCTTCCAAGGGACATCACAAACCTTTAACAATCTTCGAACTCCGTCATGCAAAGGAAGTTTTAACCAAGTTGTCTCAACGCGAAAGCTTTTCAAGGGAAATACATGAACTTTCAAAGTCAAATCAGGTTTCCTCAAAAAGCAGACTTCTTAGTTTGACCCCTTTTCTTGACGATGATCTAATTCGTGTAGGAGGTAGACTTAAACATTCATTATACCCATTTCATAAAAGGCACCCAGCACTTTTATGTTCAAAACATCATTTTACCTACTTGTTATTTAGGTACGAACACAAAGTCCTTCTGCATTGCGGCCCACAATTACTTCTCTCCCATATCAGGGAAACTTTCTGGCCAGTCGCAGGTAGAAATCTTGCCAAGCGCATTGTAAGAGAATGCATTGTGTGCTTTCGATTCAATCCCAGTATTCCGACTCCAATAATGGGTAATCTTCCAGAGGCGCGAATTTCACCAAGGCCACCTTTTTCAGACACAGGCATTGATTACGCCGGCCCTTTCCAAATAAAAGATCGCAAGGGACGCGGATGTAAAATACAAAAATGCTATCTCGCACTTTTTATTTGTTTGACTAGCAAGGCAGTTCATCTCGAACTTGTCACTGAATTGTCAACACAAGCCTTTCTTGAGACATTTCAACGGTTCATAGCTCGCAGGGGTAGACCAACCAACGTATATACTGACAATGGTACCAACTTTAAGGGGGCTAGTAATCAGTTGAAAGAATTGGGCGATTTTTTAAGAAACAACTCAGATTCTGTAAAAAATCAGTGCGGATTGGACTTAAACATACAGTGGCATTTTATAGCAGCCTACTCGCCTCACCACGGAGGTCTCTGGGAGGCAGGAGTGAAATCAGCGAAGCATCACATCAAAAGAATACTATCTAATGTCCTTTTAACATTTGAAAGTTTTTACACAGTTCTCACGCAGATAGAGGCCGTAATGAATTCTCGACCTCTAACGCCACTCTTTTCTGACCCAAACGACCTAGGGGTGTTAACTCCAGCTCATCTATTAATTGGTCGTTCACTTCAATCAATTTCCTATCCAAATGTACAGGATATTCCTTTGAATCGTCTTTCTCACTTTGAACAATTGGAAGTTCTTAAACAACACTTTTGGAAAAGATGGACGAAGGAATATATTGGTCAATTACAAGAAAGAGTTAAATGGAAAAAGAATCAGCATAATCTTGTAGTTGGTACAATGGTTTTAGTTCGCGATGACAATTTACCCCCGTTCAAATGGCGGCTAGGGCGTATAATTGAACTTCATCCAGGTAGTGACAATATTGTGCGCGTCGTTTCAGTCAAGACCACATCGGGAGTGATAAAACGCGCTGTCCTAAAGTTGTGTCCGCTTCCAATTACTGACCTTTAAATTACATTTTTCATTTTTCTACCTGTCACTTTGTCATCATGTTTAAGTTTCATTTGACCATTGTAATAAGTGTTTAGTTTGAACTTTCTCATTTTGAAACAACTTACATTCTTTCAAGGCGGGGGGCATGTTAAGAACCTATTAGTTTTCGTTGCTATATGTGAAACCCCGCTATGTGTGAACACGCCAGAGTCACGTGACTATCATGCATCAATCACGGTCCAAGTGCGTGCCAGACCGTTTGTGCAGCCGAAGGGATGCCGCCCAGCGCGCCAGTACCGAACTGACCACCACAAGGGAAAGTGCGTTTGACGGTACGAGAGCAAGATACAGTCCACACACGAAGGTGTATAGAGGTTCTATACAGATGCCATTAGTTTGTCAAATATCCTACTACACTATGGAACACCTACCTCAATGCGATGAACTTATGTTCTGCGTTAGTATGGCAGCAAAAAAGTCACATTCCAATCATATCTTATATCTCTCATATCTCATATAATATTTCTAAAGCAAAATCAACCCAGTTAAATGCCCGAATTAGGTGACAAAAAAATCCCAACCACACACTGACCATATGATATAATTTTACGAAAATAGGAATGAGCAGCAGCCACTTCTGCTTTTTGTCCAAAGTCATATTAATTGTAATTTAGGATTATTGCGCGATGATAGTTCGGTGATTAGACGACTTTATAATCTGATACAACCGTACTACTCTTAAGAGATCAGGAAAATATTTATGTCGGGAAAGAGAAATCTCCCAAAAACGTTAATAATAAACAATAATAAAACCGGTGGTATGCTTTATATTTTTTAGTTTAGCTTTTAAAATGTGGACAAGCTCCTCCTCAATAGATATCCTCAAAGATATCCAACACCTTAAGAGACTACTAAGTTTGCGTTGATGATCATATCCACTTGGTTGAAGGGTTTAGAGCCAAAAAGGGAAATCGAAATACAAACGACCAGTCTTAAAAACAGATTTACAAAAAGTTGCACGAAAAAAATGAAATTAAATAAACAACTTCGCTTGGATTGTTTCTTTTAAACAACTTCGTCTCTCCTTGAGATGGTTCGCATTTTGCTATTAAAATTTTGCGTGGTAGCTATTGCTTGTTTTTCCTATAAAAAATTCCATTGTTGTAAACAGTATTACATCGGCAGGTGTTCCGATGAACAAAAAATTCCAAATAATTTAATTTGCCAATATCACACCTCAAGGTCCTATAATTTTACATTACGTTCGGATTCGGGATCATTTATTATTATAATAAGGAAGTGTGATTGAAACATATTTAAACCGTAACCGCAGGCTAGATCGTATAACTTCATACCGAAGCCTTTTTAAATCGAATTATTTCTAATTTTGAATTACCGCTGCGTGACATCTAGTCCGGTGAAAACAGATATTTCACAGAACAAAAATTTCTACAGAGGTGGATTTTTGCGAAGATCTTGAGCCTACCAGCAGAAACGAAGTGCTAAAAAGCCTCGGCGCTAAATAAGTCATATCATTTTTTGTGACACGCCAAGTTTTACATACATTGGTTTCAGGTCAAACTGCTCAGAAGCACTGAATAAACTGAAATACAGACACCTAGCTATGTAAAAAAAAGACATTTTAATTCAGCCACTAAAATAAAATTTAAAACAGCGTTGCAAGAAATAAATTGGCAAGTACTGTATACACTAGATAAACAACTGGTTAATGAATTATTTCTTAGACAAATTCAGTGACCATTTTCCTCTTTCTAGGAACTTTCTAAATATATAAAACACGCTGAAATCAATGAGTGTAAAAGACAATTGGATATTCTTTTCGTGATGCAAAATGTATATACTAGATATAATGAGCTCTGCAGAGCAAAAAAGGAGGATTATAATAGCCCTCTAAAAAAATATATAAAACAGAATTATGCGAATAGATTGAAAAACTCAGATAACTGAAACAAACGTGCCTGGTCGATATTAAATGAAATTAAAGGAAAACATGGTTACAAAGACGTAGAAATCGAAGGTAATAAAGAGAATTTAGTCAATAATTTTAATGAATTCTTAATTATTGCTGCACCAAATTTTTTTTTGTTTTTTTTTTGTTCGAACCCTGTCTTTAATCAAACTTCAGTAGTTCTACATTCAGTGGATGAAAAAGAAATTTGGGATATAGCTAAAAAATTTAAGAATAAGTTTAGTTGTGGATACGATGATATTTCTAGTAGTCTCATAAAGTTTGTGTAGCCAGTGATTCTTAAACCAATGGTATTTATGATAAACAACTCGCTAAGCTTTGGAATATTTCCAGATCAACTTAAACAATCTTTAAAAAAGTTTATAAAATTATAAAATTTTCGAAAAAGTGATGTGTCATCGAATTTTAAACTTTATGGTAGACAATAATTTACTTAATAATACACAGCATGCGTACTTACCAGGCAGGACAACTCAGACAACATATACTTGATGTTTTAGAAAGTGGTGAAATCCCATTAGCGCTGTTCCTTGATTGATCAAAAGCGTATGATACCATAGCATACTTTTGAATAAACTACATATGTATGGAATAAGAGTGGCTTTACGGTGGGTGGAATAGCACCTTTCAAAAAGAAAGCAGCATGTTGTAATGGGCAAGGGTGAAAAAAAAGACTACCACTACAGAAGTTAAATTTAAACTACTGTGATATTGTTTTAAGCGATTGCACAATGTTTTTGGGAAAAGGAAAAAATGCTTTATCACAGTAATTTTGAGCACATATAAAGAATTTTTTTTGTCAAAAGAGAGCCCTGCGAACTATATTGCAACTAAACATTCGAGAATTATGTAAGAAAAAATTTTAGAAAAATTAATTTTTAACTTTAGCTGCAAATTTCATACAAGATAGTATACTGTTCGTCTTTAAAAACAGAAACCTTTTTGAAAATAGTTTGTCTCAGGAAGTTTACTATGAATGAGAAGGGTGCGTATTGTTAGTGTATTAGGTGTTACAATAGCTTGCCGAACAACGTAAAAACGATTGGAGATTTAAAAACGTTAAAGAACTCCCTGTCCCCTTCTTCATACACAGTTAGGCACTTGCCGCCCTTCCCCTTCCACTGCTTCCAATCGGTCTATTTTATCTTTCTCTTAACAATTTCAGCCCTCAATTGAAGTCCGTTATTTTGTGGGGCGATTTGTCCTTCAGATTCTCAAGTTCTGGGATGTCAACCAGCTCTCTGGGCGTTGAATGCATTTCTTGGAGATTGAGAGAGAAATAGCCAACACCAGCTGTGGGCCTGATGGTGATGGGTCGGCCCACTTCCGTGCCAGAAGGTTCGGTTTTTCATTTCCGTCCAAGCCAGTGTGTCCAGGTATCCATATAATATAAGTAATAGTACCTACTTACGTTTCCTATATTAATGAACTAAGTAATTATGAAAAGATTCTGTCAGAAGAAACATAGTTTTTTAGTCAGTCCCATGTGTCCGCATGGCCTTGATCAACATCTGTCTACTATACTGAACGTTCCTTTCGAGTGAATACACTTTATTAGTAGAGTCTAATTTACGGTTTATACCGTTTTTTTTTAACGTTTCAGTTGGTGGAGACTGAAGGTGAAAGTGTTACCATTAGTCGTAGAATGAAAACTTTAATAGGTGCAAGTGTTGAAAAAGGTGTTGAATTTGTTATCTTGGAAGCAAAAGGGCTCTAACAATTCTGGGAAGACATGACTGTTAAAGTCAACAGATGATATGAGAACTACACTTTAAATTAGTAACCCATATCAACATAAAGGAAATGCGGTCTTATCTTATAAAATACCTTCATAACAGATCATGACCTAGGAAACCACTTGGAAAACCACGTTAAAGAATACACCAAGTCTACCTTAGGAATGGCGATTCCTAAGAATAAAAGTGTGAAGATAATTTTATAATTTTGATTATACGACTCAGATATTTTAAAATTTATATAAAATTTATAGTTTTCGAGAAAAATCCAAAAAACAAAATTTTGATTTTATCCTCGGGTGACTTTTTTAGCACACGAGATCGATGGGAACTCTTGTTACTTTATTTCCATTAGTATCCCCAGGGTTTTTATTTCGTTGTACGATTTTTGTGTCTAATTTGACTGGATTAAACTGTATAAACGATTTAAATTTTTTATTCTTGATTAACCTTCGAAGCATTGTTTTCGTCTCAATAAAATTAACTTCTGAGAATAATTCGCTTTAATTAATATAGTTTAATAAAGAGAGACTTAAATTATTTCGAATTTGGTATCTACAATATTTCTTAGGCTGTATAGAACTTTCTTCGAAAAATAATTCTTCTTAGGCTTTATAAAAAACCTTTCTTTTGGACTTTGAACCTAAACTTTTAAAATTATCTCTCCACTGGTGTCTATAAATATTTAAGTTGAACCTTTCTAACCACAAATTATAGGCAAACGACCAGTTGTTTTGAAATGGTGAGGTCAATAAACACATATAATAAAAATAATATCCCAACATTACAATGGACTCGTTTTATTGACATCCATTACCATACACAAGCAACAAAAGCAAACATTTAGAATTTAGAATCATAAATTTACCTAATCGCACGGAATATGAATACCAAACAATCCTGTGTTGATTAAAATATTAATTGGTATCAACATGCGCACCTGTTTTATTAACCCGCCTCAAGTTCAATGTCTTTCATAAATAACAAAGAGTATTAAAATATACTAATGTTATTCGAAATACGTACAAGTATGGTCAAAATTTTATGTCTAGTGAATATATAATCTGTTGTTTAAAAACTTATTTGAAAATAATGATCTTAATAAATCATTATCGTGAAAGCAGAGCATTTTTTTACACATTCCAACAATTATGTATTCTTGTGATAAATTTATCAAGCTTACAATTTTATGAAAACCGTATCACCATCTCGTCATGATACTTGTTCATGAATCAGAAATACTGGGATGTAATTTATCATTATATTTCAATTATACGATATCATACGAGTACATTTGCATATTCTCATAGCGTACTACCTTACGAGAAATTGTTACAGAAAAATCCCGTTAACCACTGGTTTTTTAGTAGGATGCGTATCGTGCTCTGCAATTAAAGAGGGAAGAAAAACAAACACATGGTTCATTACAAATCTATTAGCTAACAACCTCTAACAGATTTGTACAGGCTCGGCTCTGGTTTGATATTAAGTTATCTTTCGAGCTGAAGTTATTATTGTGATTAGTAATTAATTCTTGATAAATTGACAATCATGATAAAAGATTAAAAGCAGAAACCTTTTTATTAACAATTATATTTATTGTGACGGTTCACAATAAACCTATTGGACTTTGATGCTATACATTAAATAACTCTTCTTACTGTAAAAGATAGAACCATGTTCACCCTGAACATATTGTGCTTTAGTTGTAGGTTTGGTTTTTATTTTATATATTAATTTAATAAAATCTTCTCATTATTTAAATCGGCATAAGAAAGTTAAAATTTCTTTCCGATTAGAGTCCGTCACTGCGCTCAACTTTCCGTATCAATTACAACGCAAATTTAGAGTCATTAAGATCTTAGCAAAAGGTCGAAAAGATAAAGTGTGAATTATACAGTACTAATGCGTACTTTGTTTAAGACAACCTGTAATTATTTTACACTTTATTCGTAGCGTATCGACGTTATACCATAAATGAGCATCTACGCGAGAATTTTAACAGAGAAAAACTCAACTTACTGTGGTTAAAATTTAGCGATCTTGTCACCATACGGTGCACTTGTTATATGGGAACTCTAAGAAAACTGTGATGCTCCTTCGCGTTGTTTCAACTATTCTGCTTTATATTTATTTTTACACAATCAGCTTCTCAGGTTCTTTGATTGTGGACAGATTTTGCAGAACACAGGGACTAAGAAATGGTGGTCTCAATTAGTATCAATGTAAAATCCAGCCTCCATAGTCAATCGAAAAATAGAATTCTTAAGAATGACAAGAAGGTTCGCGTTCTGATGTAGCGTTAATAGCTCTTGATTTAATTATTTAAAATACAAAATTCGGGGTACTTATTTGAAGAGGAGAATCTACTCCTAGAATAAATGCAAGTTTCTTATAAAGATTAACAGGAAAAAACTTCTTAACTGAAATAAAGTGTCCTAAAACAATTATGGAATGCAACTGAAGGCTAGGCTCTTTTTTCGAAAATAAAGCATCCCGTATCGCTGTAAGTAAATATTGATGGGCATACGTTTAAACGGAAAACAGTGGGTTATTTCAGAAGTTATTTCGCAATAGTTCCAACTTTTTTTTCAAATTCGATAGAACTAAAATATAAAACTAGTTAGAATTTTAAATTCCAATTATTAAATCAATTGAATTTTATAATAACTGATTGAAAAATTTGCTTTTCCAAAAAAACACTCTTAAACAAGCAGAAAAACTTTTTATGACATTATATTAATAACTTACTTTGGTTACATCATATACCTACTAGACATACTAGGCTGTGCCTATGGTGATAATACTGAAACTTTTGAAGCCGCTATGAACAACAAAGTCATTCAATATGCGCCGGTGAAATCAATATTATCTCTTTTTCATCTCATAAGATATGAGATATCAAACTAACAATAAGATTTTGTGGCTACGTCCAAAGATCAGCTGACAGTTCTTCAATTCGACAGTTGCAAAACCGTCAGTTTTTAATTTTTTTGTGTCAAAATATGCCCTGATCTCATTAAATGTTGAAGATAATGGCGAGTTAAGTGTATGAGCATCGATATTTATTAAAAAATGATGAGAAGGTTAGTGTTCTCACGTAACGTTAATAGCTCCACACTTTATTATTTCATATATAAAATTCGGAGCATATATTTATTTCATTAATATATTTCTACACCGAGAATAAACCCAAGTTTCTTATAAATATTAGCAGGAAAAAATTTCCTAACCGAGATAGAATGTTTAGAAGTTTTAAAGCAATTATTGAATACCTCGGACCTTTTTTTCAAAAAAATTTTTTGAGCGTTTAAAAAACAAAGTTTAAACGGAAAGCAATGGCTTATTTCTAAAGTTATTTCGCAATAATTCCAACTTTTTTTTACTTTCGATTCAACGAAAAATAAAACTAGTCGGAATTTTAAATTTGAATTAATGAATTGATTCAATTATGTAACGTTAGCTATATATAACATCTGTTTTTCCAAAAAAATACTTTTAATTAACCAATCACAAAAACTTTTGATAACATTATATTAATGACTCATTTCGGTTGGACCATGTAGCTCCCAGATGTAGCCGCCGTGAACAAAAAATATTAACATTGAATATGCAAAAGCGCAGCCATTAAAATCTCGTTTTCAACCAATGAGATATGAGATTTCAAACAAGCAATATGATCTTGCGTCTACTTTTAAAGATCAACATGGCAGCTGACATGACAGTTGCAAAACTGTCATTTTGTAATATTTTTTCTAGTCAAAATATACTCGGTTGGCATTAAATTTTAAAGATAAGAAAGATTAAGTATTAAATAATTGCGCGAAGTACAGGTTAGTGTAGGAAGTTTAGAGCCATGAACGGAAAATCATTAAGTAATAATAATTTCAGTATATCGACTGCTAAAGTAATTAAACAACAAGAACGCCTCATTCTCATAGTTATATAAACTACGAAAAGGAAGAATGCCCATATTTTTCTGTTGCAAAAGTGTGCCTCACTTTTCTATTACCCCGTTACCATGGAATCCGGTGTAGACTACGAAGAAATCTACACTCTTATTTTAAGAACAAGGTATAAGATATAACATAAAGATCCTAATAATTCTTATTTCGAGGCATGAGCAATGGGGCTAAAGTTAATTTGAAATAGACTATAAAAATCAAGAAAAGGAGAAGATATTTACTGAATATGCTTGTAAAGCTGAAAAGATAACCTAATGTAAGACCTAATTGGACAATAAAATCAGAGAGTAAGAGTTATACTGCTCCTATTTTTATCACTTCGAGGAAGTTTGGTATACATGTATATAGCCCCGTAATTTTAAACAGCGCATAAACGGGCCACATCATTAATAAAGTCGTCCGTCCTAATTAAATATTTATACGCGTTTTTCAGGCAGCGAACGTTTTTATTTACACGTGTTGTGGGAACGGTTCATATTGTATTCAAAATTTGTGGAGATCCACCAGATAAAGGCCCGAGAAAAATACTGTTAGGGTACGTAGTTGCGTGTAGAAAAAATGCGCCGAAGACAATGGCCGTGTGTGTGTAAATTATACGTTATTTATATCGTGTTTTTGTTATTCTACGGGCGCCGCAGTTTGGGTGATGCGTGTTTCACAAGATTAATTGAAAGTGAAAATTTAAGTTGTTTATTGTCTCCCTGGTATTATTCCAGATGAAGGTGAAACCGAATTGGTAGAAAGGACGTTCGTTAGTTTTATTGCGTCCGCGTGAGAATATCTTTAAATTGTCTAATGGCCTTACAGCTATAACCCAGACTGACATATTCTGGTGCTGGCAGTTAATTCGATCTAAATTTTACAATAGAAGAAGGCTAGTAATGAGGATTCTTGGCTCTCTTTTACTCATTTATGTAAATGGGAAAATCGGGATTTCTGGTTGTTTAATGACAATGTTTAACAATATTATTCATACTGAAATAATTTGAAATATTTGTAAAAAATAATGTTTATACCCAGTACTACTTTAAAAAATAATTCCGAAAAAGAGCATATAAATTGATATACTTAAAAAAATTTAAATTTAATTTTAATTAAATCTTAATTAAATCTTAATTTTCATTTCTGAAAAAGGGAAATGTTTTAGATTATCTATTCAAATTCTTGTGACACACTAAAGTAACGGGTAAGAAAACTAAAATGCTGATTTAATTTTTATTTCTAAATAAATAATATAAATCATGCCATGCAAATTATATATATATATATATATATATATATATATATATATATATATATATATATATATATATATATATATATATATATATATATATATATATATATATATATATATATATATATATATATATATCATCCGTTCGGTTGTTGAACTCCGAAGTGTTTTCGGAGCGCGAGCATTGAAGATGCCAAGTGAGATTTGAGATTTTGGGGAAACGTCTGCAGGATTCCAGTCGGAGTTCAACAAGCGAACGGATGATATCCCGGAATATAGTGTCATCACATTTTTCCGTCCGTGAATCAAAAAAAAAAAAATATATATATATATATATATATATATATATATATATATATATATATATATATATATATATATATATATATATATATATATATATATATAATGCGAGAGGCGTAAATTAATTAATTAACGCTAGCCTAAAATTATGAGTCGACATTGTACAGAAACCAGATTGTCACCGTCAAAATTATGCTACTTAGTTCGACGATGGATAAACGATTAAAATGATTTAAAAAAAAAAACAAAAAAATAGATTAATTAAGATATATTATTAAAAAAAATTCTTATTACCCATTATTGCCGGCTCCCTGCCAGCCTCACAAAATTAATATTGGCTGCATTAGGTCGCCAACCAAGTTGGATATCTTGGTAGAGTTCTGAAAATATAGACAAAAAAAGAATGTTATTGTTATAATAAGCAACTTAACTTAACTAAACTTAATAACAATAAATACACGTATACAGGTTCGCTAGGATTACACTCAATATTGAACGCTCTGTGTAAAATAAATAAACCTGATTTACAATCTCATAGCGAATTTGAGCTTCTATCCTATTCTTCCTTACAGTGTCACACATAATGTCTAATCTTATCGGCGTACAAATGTTTAAAAATTTGTAACAATATATTAGCAGTTTTTTATTTAAACTCTGACAACGCAGCATTAAGCAGGAACATCCAAAACTCCCTTTTAAAAATTTTATGTTTCTACTTACGCAACTGTAAAGCTGGTCAAAATGGGAAGTTCAAAATTACAAAATCTTCATATAATACGGAACTCAGCAATAATGTTTACTAATCACATCTTGAAAATTGATTCCATCTCGGATAAAGATATTTCAGATGTCACTAAAATAGTTGGAGGATCCAGACAAGATCCCTCATACATATTTAAAGCGTGTATCTATCTTATTCTTAAAACCAGAGAATTCATAAAAATGCGAAAAAGTCAGAAATTAATATGTAATTATAGATCTGCGGCAATCATTTGTGCACCAAGTAAAATTTTTGAAACCATTTTGTTTAAATACATCTTTCCTCATATGTCAGAAATAATACATCTAAAAAAGTACGGCTTTATGTCGTAAAGATCGACAGAGACATCATAAAACAAATGAATCCATAAATAACAATAAACAAGTAGACGTTATATTTACAGATTTCTCAAAAGCGCTTGATAAAGTTTATCACGACGTACTTCTAAAAAAATTAGATGCTTTTGGTGTCTCTGTCGATATTCTTAACGTATGTACATCGCACTTAAAGGCAAGTATAATGTACGTGGTGGTAAATATTATAGTCATTTGAATTTGTCCCATGTTTAGGCGTTCCGCAGGTGTCATACCAAATGTTCTTCAGAATTCTGAGTGTGAATTATTCAGAGACGACTTTAAATTTTATAGAGTTATTACGGATTTAGAAGACTGTCTTTTACTCCAAGAGTATATGCATAGACCACACGAATGGACCAATGAAACAAGTTATTTACATGAAAAAAGTATCGATTAAATTATGATTATCGACTCAATAACATAATATTAACCACAAAAAAGCAAATTAAATCTCTGGGCAAAACTTTAGACACAAAAATAAGCTTCTAAACACATATACATAACACAGCGAAAGGGACATATGTAACGGATCAAATTTTTAACAAATAAAAACTTACGAAACTTTGTACAACTCACTAGTAACACGTATATTTGGCTGTGTTGACCTGGTCCCCTCGTTACCAAAATATACTGAGGAAATAAAAAAAATCAGAAGAAATGTTTACGCTTTTTATACTACAAAAAACGTAGAATATACATATTTCACATACCATATCAAACTTTACTTCAAGAATTTTGTTATGAAGCGCTAGAACCAAGGCGGAAGAAATCTACATTAACGTTCTGTTATAAATGATTATGAAATTGATTGTTCTTTTCTTCTATAGCAAGTGTAAAAAATTGATAACGGTAACGGACCCAAGAACAGTCATCCCAGACGTTTTTATTCTCTACCGGCGAAATGCTCAAGATTATATAAACACTTTTTGTGCTATTTTCGAAATATATATCTTTTGTAGGAATAATATGATTTCATTCTCATTTTTACTATTGTATCGACAGTTATGTTCGGAAGTTAAATAATGTTAATTGGAAATACCAGTGTTTTAGTGATTTATTTATATATAAAATACATACAGTCGACACTACTAAGTAGCATAAGTTGGTTTTAACTCTCCACTATTTCGAATGTGTAGTACAACAGTCTCAAAAACGAAATGGGTATTTTTAATTGAACTTCCACCAATCCTTTCAAAAACTACTTGAAAAATTTAGCATTTAGAACCTTAAGTACTGTATTTAGTATTATCTGTAAATTTCACACGGATGCGCTGGTGTTTTTTTATTTCGTAGAAAGAAAGTTTCTTTTTTTTTGCGTTAGCGTGCGGTTAATGTAAATAAGATTTGTGTTTGTAATCTGTTATTGGACTGTGAAGTCTGTTGATTGCAATTAAATAAATAAATAACCCATGTGTTGTACATAGAGTTTATATAATTTACTAGTTGGGATTGGAAGCTTAGTATTTAATCTAAACTGATTTCAGGATATGGATATTCTTAGTCACCCGTTTCGGGTGTATCTTCCATCAACGAGTGACTCAAGAAGTTTATCAACGTACTCGATTCTATACTTTCTTTACGACCGTTAGATTTTAGCTCCGTTTTTGCAAAATAACACTAATTCACTCATTCCGTATGGTATTGAAAAAAGGAACCAACTTCAACATAAATTCAATGCACCCTTACAAAAAAAAACAAATTCAATTCTACATTTATATCCTCTTTCTTCTAATTAAAGTTTTGTTGGCATTCACCAAGTCAGCGGCGTCGACGATTTCGCAAAAAGCCCCGACCGAGTAATACCCCCTAATGCCTTACAATGTAAGAATTTTATTAGTGTATTACCAGTAAATGTCCGTGGCAAAATAAAACGGCAAACGTAAGACTCAATAAATACCAGGTTATTATGTGATCGCTTTGGCACTTCCAATAAATACCACCGATATTATGTTTGTTTTCCAATCTAAACTGCCGATTACGATTTTATATTTTCTAGGTTAATATGACGCGGCATCAAGCGAGAGTTAAGAAGTAAAATCGTTATTACTAAATTTTATTGGGTATTACGTTTCTGTGTTTAAGGGATTGCGATTGGAAGTTTATCGAACCATGGTGCAGGGTCAAGGTTACGAAAAGCGGCAATCAATGTTGCCATTAAATTTAATCAACAATTATTTACATTCAGTAGGGACTAACCTCCGGGCTTTAATCAGCCAAAGTAATGTCCTGTGGATATTTGGTAAAGTACCAGCCCCGCCCACTTAGCGAAACTTCACTTATCTTAATTTTTTTAAATCTTCGCATTTTCTAAATATTTAACGAGACAAAGCATTTTTATTTCCGAGGTAGTTTTGTCAATGGTAAATGAACCTTTATATTATCACACAAAAACAACTAATAACAGAGAACTCAAGCACTAGCCAAATGTTTTCCGGTATCTTCGAGATCGTTTAGAAACTCTCTTAAGGCGCCAGGTCTTGGCATATATAGACAACACATGGCTGATGGACGATTAGCTCACAATTTGAAAGTTGTTGCCAAATAATATCCATTGACGGTAGTTTAAATACGCAATAATTATTTAACAAGTTGCGGGAACCAAAACGAAAAAAATAGTCTTGGTTTAGCAGATTAAAAATTGCTGTTTTCTACGTCCTAACTACTCTGAAGTACCTAATTATCAGGCGCGCGCAAAGAGTACCTTTAAAACGTCGGATTTGTTAACCGCTTCAGATGTTTTCGATACTTCGGCTACCTTCGACACTTTAGTCACATTGAAGGATTACACTAAAATTGGTAAAACTTTATTGTCCCATAAGACTGCTCATTCTTACTCAACTTTTTAATCTATGAATAGAAAACTGAATATTTCTTCCGCAATGGAAGATAGCAGAGATTCTACCATTACCAAAAATGAATAAGCCTGACATTTTCGCAGTTCTTCTACCGATTAGCCTGTTACCCATGCTTTGAAAAACTGATTTACACAAAAATCTAATTATTAATCTAATTACTAATAACAACCGTTAACCTAAATTGCAATCAGAATTTCGCAAGGATAAGGGGGAAACGACTGCTTTGGTCTTTTGAGATCATAGTAAAGCTTTCGTTACCCTTAGTCATGCTATGCTCTGTGCCAATTTAAAATATTACGAATTTAAATTTAGGATGATTCAACTGATTCATAACTACCTAGATTACAGATTTCATATAGTTTTGGTTCACAATATTAGATCGAATGTCTTAGAACTTAGCAGGGCCGCTTGAGACTCGCTATTAGCACCTCTTGGTTTCATTATTTACACTATAGTTTTGTCGAAATGCTTTGCAGAGTTCCACAGTCATGTTTATGCTAACAACAAACAAACAAAAATTTGTTTTTTCCGGACTGATGCTGTTAAATCATTACTTGAAAGTAAAACCAAATAAGCTAATATACTTGGGTGGGCCGCTCAAAACTCAGATATATTTATAAATGGAAAAAAAAATCCAGTTGTTGAAGAATATAAAAACTTGAGTTTAATCTTTGATAGTAAACTCCAATTTCGGAAACAGCTTTTCAAAGTACAAAAAACCTACGCACACAGACCAATACCCTACCTACTGCATTGTCACATCACCATCCGGTCCAAAAATCGTCCTTGCAATAGAGACCGACTGCAATCCTACACTTGCCACTGTTGTTCTTCCTTACATTCAAAACACATCTGACCACATGTCAAAAGTTCGTCAAAACCAGATTTACCACTTATCCAAAAATCTCTCAACATCTTCGATCCATCAAAAAAAAAACATATGCGCAAATAATATATTGGAGAGACAGGACGAAGGCTCAAAGAACATGAAAGAGCCTTCAGACTAAGACAAATAAACTCATCAACAGTTGCCGAATACAATCACGAAACCGGACATAAAATTTTATTCGATAAAACTAAAATTCTTGCATGTATTCAATTCTTCTACCATCGAAAAATCCGCGACTTTACCTGTCACCAATATGGGAATCAGTCATCTGACACGGTGCCCCTCATTTAGCTCCGTCCCCCTCAAAGGATGTATAAGCAGGTACGCAGTAAAATGCGACCCAGTTTTGGTTAGTTTTTTTTTACTCAACAAAAACCGACGCATGAGGAATCCAGAAGTTTTATAAAAAGTATTACAGTGACCTGTGGAAGTTTCTTCGAAAAATTGCATTCATATCCGTGGAACTGAACCGTCACTACGAAATACCCAAAATTAAGAAACCCAAGACTAAAAGCTCCTTCTCGTATACATCTGTTAGACTGGTTGATTAATATGGTTAGATTAGCCAAGTACAGAATACCTAGGAAATCAAGAATTTTTTATTTATGGAATGTAATATTTTATGCTCGAATTATATCTGTACATACATGCATATTTTTGTAATGTAAAATTGGTATACTAAATTAAGGTAAATATATCTTGTTACATGCTCGGTTAACAGCTCAGCTGATTTTCTCTGAGCGATTAAATTTATTTATTTACATACAGTAATATTATATTATACAACAACTTAAACGTCATTTGAATCACGAGTTTGATTTGACACGAGTAAAGCAAGTGAGTGTATAATAAACGAGATATTGAAAAGGTTATCAATAAGTCCATTAGTTCTTGGAAACGTTTTTGTAAAGCAGCACCAATACAATGTAAAAATACCATATCTGAAAACTACCGACAACAAGCGATCGCCTCGAAACCCGTGGCTAATATACCGGAGCCGTCCGAAGTAGCTCGGGAGCGTGAGATGGCGTATTAAAATGACACTTTGCTCACACTTGATTTACTCATAATGGGCTATTTTAAATCAGGGAGTAGAAAGCAGAATCAAAACTCATATTAATTAGAATCAGCTTTGATAATCATGCGTGAAAAAAAAGCACTTTCGGATGCAATATTTATAAAATTAGATTTCGGTTTATTACCGTGTTTTTACCAAATCCGACCACTGTGCGTCGATGCCACTTCCACTTCCCAGCCGCGACGACGACGTCTTCGCTAGCGCAGATGATAGCACAGCTTCCCCGTGGCCGCCGTTAGTATGGCTCGAACCTTTGCACGGCTCGCGACCGTCGTGACATGCCTTGTCGTGTCTCTTTCCGCGGAAGATCGACAAGCGCGCTCCGGCGACCTAGACCGCGGACCACCCTTCGAAGAAGACGCCCAAATGCCTCCCGCCGAAAACATGAGTTTGAGAAGGCGCCTGGAGATGAGCACCGAATTCTTCCTAGTGCCGTCGAGCAGTAGCACCCCTTCGAGCACCACCCACGGCACCCACGTGATCAAAACCGCCCTGCCGGATACTCACGGCGATCGGATCGGGGGTGTGTTCAGGAACGAAGTTTGGGTGATTCCGGTTTTAGCACTGTCGGCCATAACGATGATCGTTATCACCGGCTACGACATATTCCTGCTGTGTAAAGCGTGGCGACTGACCCCCTGCAGAAGACACTTGTTCTTGGGGCAGATGCTTCTCTTGGGGTTGTTCGCATGCGCAGGGTTGGCTACGGTGTTCGCCGCATCGCCGACTCAGTTCACGTGCGCGCTCACGCGTTTCGGCACCGGGGTAGCCTATACCATAGTGTTCGCTTCGCTGTTGGTGAAGTGCGTTTTCGTCATAAGCCTTAACGGAGGAGTGTACCTTACGGCTCCTTACCTCGGTCTCCTGCTAATGTTTGCCATTCTAATTCAGGTAGCTATAGGGGTGCAGTGGCTTGTAACAAGTCCCCCGCTAGTAGACACGATCACCGTCGAGCATATCCTAACCCCAAATAGGAACAGACTTTTGGTGACGGTGGCGGACATTTCTTCCCCTAAGGTGGTGCCGATATGTCGCACCCCTTACATAGACATGCTCCTCTCGCTGATTTACGTTATATTTTTAATAATATTCGTGACCGTTTTGGCGGTTAAGTCGCGCGGTATCAGAGACAATTATCGCGAGGCTACCTACATAGGCCTCTCGGTAGGGTGTAGCATACCCACGTGGCTCATATGGACGGTAAGCGGATTGGTAGTGAACGAAAGACACAGAGACGCTTGCATCGCCTACGGACTAGTGATAATGTCAATAACGGTGTTTCTGATCATGTTCATGGCGAAAGGGCGCCGACTTGCCGCCATGGGCAAAGAGGGTGTATACGTCGAGGACAGGGAGGACAGGTTCAGCTCCCTGAGCAGGACCGGGTCGGGATATTCGCCGTCATTTTTTCATTTCAAACCCTTCAAATACCCGTTGGGACAGAGCAGCACGCACAAACCACAGCAAATCACCACCCTGGGAGGTAAGTGGTTATAGAAGGACTAAAACTAATAGCGAGGCGATAGTTTGAAACTTCTGACCTTAAATTTGCCTTATATCTGTTTTTTCAGTAAATAATTCGATTAAACATGATGCACTTATTATATAACAAGTTCGAATGAAGCAAATACGGAAAATACGAATTTCATTCTAGTTTTAACAATTAAATTATAATTAATATATAATAATAATAATAATAGTAATAGTAATGTTGATTATTGATTATATTATTGTATTGGGGAAGGTTCGAAATTCAAAAAAAATTGTTGCACGTCTTCGTTGTTCAATATTCATCTATTCCATCTACATGAAAATAGTCAAAGTCATCGTTTTGCAAAAGAAACTTTATTGCTGTTATTTTATCTCATTCTTAAAACTAAATCTAAAATTGCATTTTTTACAATTTTAACATAATATATTATGTTACAATAAGTTAACTGAAAGTAGAGAAGATAAACGACAAAAAAGTGATTTATAAAACTTTTATCTTCCACCTTACAAGCAAGATCATTTTGGTTTTAACGGACAATTTAATGCATTCGAGACTTCAGTGAACACAATTGAGCTTTTACTCTAACGATCGCTTCCTGGGGGCAAAAAAATTGCTTTAGAAATTCGAGTTTCACAACCTACGAATCTCCGATCTTGTCCTAAATTTTACGATATTATTTTGTATCGCATTTATTTATAGTTATTTCGTTGTTATATTTGTTTCTGGTTAACAAATTGCACATAATATAAAGTATTTTGTAATAATTGAAAATAATATCTCGAGAGAGTCGAAGAAAATGTGTGGAAAACTAATGTTACTTATAAATATGAAGATTTATCAAGTACTTGAATATTTAACCCAAATTTTTTGTATTGTTGGGGTTTGAGGGTTTAATATTTTGGACCAGGTTTAATCATTTTAAATAATCTATTATTATTTACTAATTTTATGGAATAAATTTGCCTAAATATTAACAATTGTCTCACTAAGGAGTATCCCCATGGAACGGCGTTTTTTAAAATCCTGAAAGTCTTCATAGATGGTTTAGAAATACTGGAGACACTTATATAAATAGACTCCATATTAATACAACCTTTCCACAAGAAAAATGGAGACTACCCAGAACTAGCAGAACTAACAGAGAACCCTTTGCACACCGCTCGAATTTGGTAAAAAAGCAATAAAATATTTTTATTTTTATTCATAATTTGCCTCAACTTAATTTTCGTCATTAATTTTCTCACTTGTAAAAACATAATAAGCGAGAAAATAGCATACATAAATGTAAATATGACAGGGCATAGCTTGAGAGAGAGTGAAAAAAAAAAATAAAATTTATTTACTTATTTTTTTTTAATTCTAGTTTTCTTTTGGGAAGTGGTTTGGGGTAACGTTCTAAAAATTTGTCATATTGGGCAACGTTGTAGAATACAAAAAATGCTTTTTGAATTTCACTATTTAAATCGTTGAAAAGAAGTTATAATGTCTTGTAAATTTGTCAAGATTTTTAGAATATAATGAGTGTGGTCTTTCTTATTATCCTCCTTGAAAATCCAAGAACTGTTGTTCACATCTAAAATTGTGGTTGTTTCTAGAAAAACGATTGACCAAAATATCACTGTCAATGTCATTGACAAGCCGCAAACCTGCGGACGCGTTTCCCCGTTGAAATATGGTAAATAAAAATGACAAATTCGAACAGCGTGCGGCGTATCAACTCTATCAGGACAATAAATTAAGTCAAATCCTCCGAACACGGTGACATAAAAAAAAGCGCACAATGTCAATGCCGACCGCAAAAATAACTGTTGTCGGCCGGTCGTTTTCATTATATGAAGCGTAATTACAGGACAGTGGGTTCATTAAATAACGAAAGGTATATAAAACCTGTACGGGACTAATTTGGAGTCGGGCGCATTGCTTTATTCTCTCACGATCTCGGTTTAAATTCATTTTCTTTTTCGGCTAATAGTTTTTGTAGAACGCGATCGTGCCGAAATAAGGGTCACGATGGAAAAACCACGACTCCCAATTAGTGACGTGCATTAAAGTGCACAGAAAATTCTTACAATTTTTGATTTGAGACAACTCGAGACAGTTCTATGGCCTTTTTTGCATTTTGAACCGAATCAGTTTGGTCAAAATGTATTTAGATTCCCACGACATCATCAGGATTGTAAA